>NC_042295.1:4388678-4688678 GCF_901000725.2 Takifugu rubripes | reverse complement strand
TCCCCCTCTCCTCTCTCACTCTCTCCCTCTTTGTCTCTCTCCTTCTCCCCCCTCTCTTCCCCTCTCTCTCTCCATCTGCTCCCGCTCTCCTCCCTTTCTCTCTCTGCCCTCTTCTCTCTCCATCTCTCTCCCCTCCTCTCCTCTCTCCCTCCTCCCTCTCTCTCCCTCTCCCCCCTCCCTCTCTCTCCTCTCCCCCTCCCCTCTCTCTCCCTCTCCCCCGTCTCTCCCTCTGCCTCCTCTATCGCCCCCCCCCCCCTCACATAATGCAGTTGAGGAAGCATCATTAATCTTCAAGAGCTTCTCATAAACTAGAAAACTGTCCCAACTGTAGTTAATGTCGACTTGACAGAAGGCCTTAAATCCCTGAAATAGAGGTTATCTTATCTCGGGTTCGCTTAGCTTGGCTCACTTTAGCCCAATTTGTTTCGGTGATAGTTTGTGCTAGGGCTAACGCAGGTCAGAACCTTTACGGACCTGTTTCACTGACTGACCCACCGTTTACAGGCTGACATCTCAGCCTAAAGCCAAACGAACGTCTCAAGTCTCATTTATCTGAATCTTCGTGAGTTTCCCTCCACAGAGGAAATTCTGTGTGTTGCTGTTTTCTTGGTGTTTTCAGCAATTTATCCCTGATTATCTGTGTTTGTGCTCCTGTTTTACAAGCAGCTACTCTGAAACACCACATGAGTCTGAACGCAGCGCCGACTCTGTCCTTGTGTTTGCGTGCACATTGCTCTTTCTTCTGCTGCATCAGCTGAAGTCCATGACCTGCCTGCTGAAGCCAGTTAACAGGATGGTGGTGATTGAAGAACCCCCTGTTGTAGAACAGCACCTTACAGCTAATGCTAACACAGCTCTGATGACAATGCAACTTTCCTGGTGAAAGGATTTAGCTGCTCATCTGCAGTTTCCCAGTGGGACCTGGATCCATGGCCCTGCTGGCTCAGGTTGTGGCTCCAGCTGTTCCATGCACTAGTGGACCCATTTGACAGACAGACTGATTCAGGTCAAGAATGCAACATCTGTGAGCAGCAGTGTTGGCAGCATGGAATCAAATCAAATTAAATCAATCTTTATTTATATAGCAACTGTTACAATCAAAACTGTTTGTAGGTGCTTTACAGAATCCCAGGGCCTGACCCCAAACAAGCAACAGTGGCAAGGAAAAACTCCCCTTTAACAGGAAGAAACCTTGAGCATGATCCGGCTCATGTAGGGGGACCCTCCTGCTGATGGCCGGCTGGGTAGAGAGAGAGGAGAAGGGGGAGGACAGGTAGAGGAGAGAATAGGCAGAGATCATTGAAATCCAAACAGGGGACCGCTGCACTTACAACAGGCGCACCAACAAAATCAAAATGTCTGCACTGTGCGCTCCGGTGCCATCCACCCAGCACACCTACACCTTGCATAGGGCCATTTATGTTCACACGTGGTAGCACATGGGTCACACATGCTGAGACCCAGGCACAGTGAGTACACACCCAAACCATATCTGGCTCCTGCCTCCATGCAGGTTACAAACACACTTTCACTTTACCTTGTTGCATATTCTCTCAGTAAAGACTGAGGCTACAGGTCAAAGAACATGTTGGTGAGTCAATAGTCAATCATATGCAGTGACCCTCAGTAAAACATCCTTCACCTGGACACACACAGAGATACAGACACTGCCTATCAAATCCACCCACAAAGACATGTGTCACGATCCCAGTTATGTTGTTTAGTTTGCTTTTACTGTGCGCTCTGCGCACTTTTGCGCGTTTGGTTCCGTTTTGTCTCGCCCCCGTGTTTTGTGTTTCCCCGTTTCAATAGGTGCTGCGTCATGGACTGTGATTGGCTTGTTCGAGAATGACGCCCTTTAAAAGCCCTGGGGTGTCACCCAACGATGTCTTCTGGCTCCGTTCTTGTTCAGTCCCGTGACTCGCCACGTCAGCGCTACCAGTTCCCACTCGGTTTTTGATACGCAGCCCGTCGGCTGCAGTAGGCCTGCTTCTGTCGAGAAGCCACCTTTGTCTACCTTGTAGTGTTTGCCATGCAACGTGCCTTTGCCTATTGATTAGGACTTTATAACTTAATTGCTCACTTATTTTTGTATCAACCCCACTTTTTGTCATTAAATCTATATTTCATTTTTGATCTTGCGTTATTCTTCGTGCCACCTTCACTTTTCCCTGGTTCACAATTCCATATCCCGGATGAGCTCTTGTCACGTTCCAGTCTAGGGTATGGAATTGTGAACCAGGGAAAAGTGAAGATGGCACGAAGAATTAAGTTATAAAGTGGGAAACACAAAACACGGGGGCGAGACAAAACGGAACCAAACGCGCAAAAGTGCGCAGAGCGCACAGTAAAAACAAGCTAAACAACATAACTGGAATCATACCAACACGGTTGGGGGGGCATTAAGACTGGGTAATAAGCTTGAAATGTGCTAAGTGAATGTCAAGCAGGGGCTGCTGGGATCCAGTTGTGTTTGCAACTGTTATGACAGTGTAGTGGGTGTATCAGGGGTCAAGGATAGCTCAGCTAGAAACATGGAACACTGATGACTCTTTGCTGTGGAGCCATGCTGGTGTCACTCATGTGAAACTGTGATGTCAACAACACCATCATCTCCCATTCTAAGCAGGCAGCCGCTTGAACGGGAAGCCCAAGAGAGACTTTTATGGATTAAACTCAGTGTGAACTGACGAACGTCTGTTTGAATAGGGTTTATTTGTCTGTTTGTTGCATCAAACAAGCCTGAATCTAACAACACATTTAACCAACACCATCAACAGCAGAATCACCACCATCTTCACCACGACCACCACCGTCACCATCACTACCAGCATCAGCAACAACATCACCACCACCATCACCATTACCACCACAACCACCATCACTACCATTTTCACCATTACCGCCATCAACTCAACCATCCTGAAGAGCTCACAAATAATGAAAGTGATGATCTGCCCCTTAGGTCAAATCAAATATATGTGATCATTTAAACATATGGAGTTACACTGAAACATAAACATACACACACACGTGTCCATTTAATTGATGCCAGTGTCCTCAGAGGAGCATTATGTTACAGCTCGGACATGATGCAGCTGAAAACACCAGAAAGCTCAAAGTGTCACGACCTTTATACACACAGGTCTGGAAAAGGGTCAGTGAAATGCAGGTGTATGTACCATCATCCACATGAACTTCACAGGTTTATGATGTTTTCTGTAATTATTGGAGTTATTTAATCACAACAAGTGGCTGAAATATCCTGATTGCCAGTTTTTCATGCCAGGACAAATTTTGTCTTTAAACCGGAATTCTGTCTCAGGTTTTTTTCATGATGAAGCAGCTCTCAAGCTGCCACCCTGTTAATAGCACCTACACCCACTGCCTGCACCAGTGTTTCTGCTAGCAAGTCTCCAGAAATGGACACTTGACAGTGAAGAGGGGTACCAACAAGGGAAAGCGGTCATCGCAGCAACAGCATCGCTATGGAAACGGTATGGGGGCGTTTAGTGTGTGGGAAAAATCAGCAATAATAAAACACCAGACAGGAGTTCCAATGCCAGATGACATCCAGGCAGTGAAAGGATGAAGCAATATAAGTGAATCTGTGTCTAGCTGCTAAACAACGTGGTGCTTTTGGGCCTGTTGAATATTTGAGTAAGTGGTGTTGACGTGCACATCAAGGTCACAGCAAAGACATCAGTGTAGAAGCAGGCTGTGAACATGGATAATCATACACTTGTCCATGAGTGAACGGGGGTCATAAAAGTGTAGCTGTCGGAGAGAACAGACGGTGGGTGTTTGCATGGATTCACCTGCATGTCTGAGGAGATGTTTGGTTCTGAGAGGGAGGCAGAGACACTCGGAACAGATCATCACTGTGTTAAATGGATTACATTAAAAACACCGTCTGGCTCTTCAACACCACGCTCTGATTAGCAGGATGAAAAGTTATTCGCTGTGTTTGCTGGACAGAGAGGTAACATGTTATTAGCTTCACAACTATAAGTTAACAGCAATGAATAATCAAAAACTCTCTGAGATTGAAAAAGGAGGAAATAAAGCATGTGATGCTACTTAAAGAAAATATGAACACAGCACACGAACATCCCTCATTTCTGACTATTATATTAGTGCAAAGTGTGTCTTTGCTGTGAAATCACTCTAAAATAACGGGTCTGGAGAGGAAGGGTTCCTACGTGCTGCTCTGATTATTGCTGCTCCCCATCGGAATCTGCTCAAACACGTGACATTCAAACTTCAGCACAGTAATGCAAGGACGCAGATGATAGATAAAACTCTTTGTGTGTGTGTGTGGTGTGTGTATGCGTGTGTGTGTGCGCGGCATGTGATTGTGGAATCTCCCCTCACTTAACACTTACATGCGCTGACAGGGTCTGACTGTTTCCTTTCATGGCAACATAAACTACAGTATCAATCAGAGATGGAAGCTGTGTCAAAGGTCAGCGGTGATTAGGGGGAAAAATCAATTAATTCAGTTTTATTCAAACAGCATCTTTTACAGTCCAGACTGTTTCCGCAACTCTTTACAGAACGCAGTCTGACTCTCAAACAATGGCAGGAAAACTACCTTCAAAAGGAAGAAAATTTGAGAAGGACCAGCCTCATAAGGACATAGTTGCAGATGGACAGATGGGGAAAGAATGAGAAGATATAAGGGAGAAGAGACAGATGCAGCATCAGTTCAGGAAAGTTAGTAACAGCAAAAAGGATAGAGTGTTCATTAGTCTTCACCTCTTCACACTTATTACAATGCATGCAAATACACACAATCACCCAACTGGCTGTCATGGTTCCATAGTGGCCATCTTATCAAACAACTCGTAAAATCCAAAATAGATTTCAGAATCCTTCTCCAGACTTTTGAAATCCTCAGCTCCATCATATCTGGAGAAGCTGAGAGCTGAGATGAAGCAGGAAGTTAAAGTATCCAAACTAGAGACACACTTTCCTACTAAAGATGTAGTTGCTTACCTGGTGGTTCCATAGTGTTATGGTCAGCGCTCTACTCTAGACTCTGAATCTAATCATCTGAATTCAAATCTCAGTGGAACCTGATTTGCAACTCAGATCACTTTGGTAACTTTATTTATTGAACTGATCCTAAATATCTTCTAGGTAAAACTTTTAAACACGTGTCTCCACGTGGTAAATTTAAAGTTGTTTTGCTCTCACGTTTGCCAATCTGAAGGAGTCCTCCACAGTAAGGTGATCAGAATTTATTAACACTTTTGTATTATATTCTAAAGGGAGAATGTTTGATGAGACATAGATTCGGTCTATTCTTGTTTTATGTTGTTGTCAAACCTTGTAAAGTCAACCTTATCTGGGTGTAAAACTCTAAAAACATCCTTCATACCACATTCTTCACTCATTTTAATTTGTGCTCTTTTCTCCTTTGTCATTTTAATGGGTTTGTAGAGGTTTGATTGGCTTGAGATCTTTGCATTCCACCGGCGGTGTCTGTAGCTCAGCTGTGCAGTTCCACAAATCCACTCAGGAAACGTTTGTAGTGAAGAAAAAATATAAAAAATCTCCAGGTTTATTTCCACAAAATTACAAAACGTTTGGGTCTGGCTAACACACTTGTTGCAACTAATTACTTATAGCAGAGAAAGAGAGATAGAGGTAAGAAAACCGTTTGCTTCTCCAGCTCCCCAGCACTGATTGCCCGCTCAGGGTAAACTGGCACACCTGGCTCTATGCGGTCTTAAAGGAGAAGCACTAACTTTATCAACAGATACGAAATCACATAACAACATGAATTCAATTAGACATTTTAACCCTTTTAACCATTATAAAGTTATAAATGAAATGATTAACTATTAAATCTCTCTGCGCTTATATTATTGAATTATGCATTTTCTTAACACATTTTAATAATATGAACTGCATAACCATAAACTGTACTTCTGCCTCTACAGGGTTGCTGAGGGATTCTATCCTTTCCGTCTGTATACGCATTAAAATCGCCACATACAACAGTAAAATATTCCACCATTAGCAGCTCATGTAGTTTCCTAAAAATCCTTACTTTAGCTGTGTTGTCGGGTGGGGTATACAGGTTAATAACTCTCAAGTTAATATTCCGATAAAAACAATCTATGAGTAACATTCTCCCCGGTTCTCTATATTTAATAACTTCAATATGGCTCTTAAATATGCCCACCCCGTCAGCTTTGTCTGTACCTATTGAGATTATACTCGTGGCTTTCGTCCACAATGCAGAAACTTTGGCAACATCTTCTTTAGTCCTTAATCTCAGTTGTTGTATGCATAAAATATTGTAAGTTGTGCTCAATAAAAAGTTGTGATCTTTCCACTGTCCACCTCGACCATGTGGGACTGATTTAAGGACAGCTTCAGGTGACCATCGCCTTGGGTTTGAACATGAACGTTGTCCAGGAAGTAGTTCCATGGCGTAATGGTCAGCACTCTGCACTCTGACTCCAGCGATCTGAGTTCAAATCTCAGTAGAGCCTCTTTTTGACACTCAGATCACTTTGGTAACTTCATTTAATGAACTCATCCTAAATATCATTTTGGTAAAGATTTGTCACACATGTCTCGACATGGTCAGTTCAAATTTGTCTTGTTCCACTGCTGAGAATCAATCGGAAAACAAAAGTGAAAGTATCAGCATGCAGGCACACTTCTATTGATGGAGTGGTTTACACACTTCCTGCGGTTCCATGGTGTAATGGTTAGCACTCTGGACTTTGACTCCAGTGATCTGAGTTCAAGTCTCAGTGGAACCTTCTTTATTCTTCAGCCAACCATTTCGGGATATCATTGTTGATTTCACGTTCTATTTATCCAATCAACTTTACTGTTGCCTTATCATTGAGAGCAGAAGAGTAAATGATGAGCATTGGTCCCAGAACAGAGCCCTGTGGAACACAGTTGTGACTAAGTACAACGAGAAAAGCTCAAGTGAAACCAGCATAATTCTCATTTTGATGTAGATGCATGATGTTTCAGGAGATGTGAGAAAGTAAATAAAAGGTGTCAATCATTTCAACATTTGAGTGAAACAGTCCAAACTCATTTAAATTAATGTGACCTCACCTTTTAATCTTGAGAACCACAGTTCAGCCATTTTTCCTGTTCTACCCTCAACATGAAGAGATAATCTGTGTTATTCACTTCATCTGTCACTGGTCATGATGCTCTACCTGCTCAGTGTTTAATTCCAATTATTGTGGAAAACCACAATTCCAAGCACAAACCTTGAATACGACCAACCTCATTGATGTCTAAATGAAATATTAGTAATGTGCTCTGCTTGAGAAAACCAAAGGATAAAGCACAGTTTCACAGCCCTGCTCTGAGGTGCCATTTGAATGTCTTTCCGAATGAGCTACTGTCAGCACCACCCACAGAAGATCCTTGTCCCTCCCACAGAACTCTGTGCACCACCCACAGAAGGTCCTTGTCCCTCCCAAAGAAGTCTTTAAACCAACCACAGAAGTCTTTGCACCGCCCGAGGAACATTTTTTCACCACCCACGACTGATGGTCTTTGCACCACCCACGACTGATGGTCTTTCCGCTGCTCACCTCTTCCGCCTGAGACAGATTTGGGGACAGCTTCAGGGGATCATGGCTGTGGGGTTGAACATGACAGTGGTCCATGCAGTCCCATACAGGCATGATATGAACAAAGAAATAAAAGTAGCCAAATTAGAGTCATACTTTTCTTCAAAAGAAGATTTGTTTTACAGAGCTGTGGTTCCATGGTGTAATGGTCAGCACTCTGGACTCTGAATCCAGCGATCTGAGTTCAAATCTCAGTGGAACCTCTTTTTGACAGTCAGATCACTTTGGTAACTTCATTTAATGAACTCATCCCAAATATCCTTTTGGTAAAGATTTGTCACACATGTCTCGACATGGTCAGTTCAAATTTGTCTTGTTCCACGGCTGAGAATCAATCGGAAAACAGAAGTGAAAGTATCAGCATGCAGGCACACTTCTATTGATGGAGTGGTTTACACACTTCCTGCGGTTCCATGGTGTAATGGTTAGCACTCTGGACTTTGACTCCAGTGATCTGAGTTCAAGTCTCAGTGGAACCTTCTTTATTCTTCAGCCAACCATTTCGGGATATCATTGTTGATTTCACGTTCTATTTATCCAATCAACTTTGCTGTTGCCTTATCATTGAGAGCAGAAGAGTAAATGATGAGCATTGGTCCCAGAACAGAGCCCTGTGGAACACAGTTGTGACTAAGTACAACGAGAAAAGCTCAAGTGAAACCAGCATAATTCTCATTTTGATGTAGATGCATGATGTTTCAGGAGATGTGAGAAAGTAAATAAAAGGTGTCAATCATTTCAACATTTGAGTGAAACAGTCCAAACTCATTTAAATTAATGTGACCTCACCTTTTAATCTTGAGAACCACAGTTCAGCCATTTTTCCTGTTCTACCCTCAACATGAAGAGATAATCTGTGTTATTCACTTCATCTGTCACTGGTCATGATGCTCTACCTGCTCAGTGTTTAATTCCAATTATTGTGGAAAACCACAATTCCAAGCACAAACCTTGAATACGACCAACCTCATTGATGTCTAAATGAAATATTAGTAATGTGCTCTGCTTAAGAAAACCAAAGGATAAAGCACAGTTTCACAGCCCTGCTCTGAGGTGCCATTTGAATGTCTTTCCGAATGAGCTACTGTGAGCACCACCCACAGAAGGTCCTTGTCCCTCCCACAGAACTCTGTGCACCACCCATAGAAGGTCCTTGTCCCTCCCAAAGAAGTCTTTGAACCAACCACAGAAGTCTTTGCACCGCCCGAGGAACATTTTTTCACCACCCACTACTGATGGTCTTTGCACCACCCACGACTGATGGTCTTTCGGCTGCTCACCTCTTCCGCCTGAGACAGATTTGGGGACAGCTTCAGGGGATCATGGCTGTGGGGTTGAACATGACAGTGGTCCATGCAGTCCCATACAGGCATGATATGAACAAAGAAATAAAAGTAGCCAAATTAGAGTCATACTTTTCTTCAAAAGAAGATTTGTTTTACAGAGCTGTGGTTCCATGGTGTAATGGTCAGCACTCTGGACTCTGAATCCAGCGATCTGAGTTCAAATCTCAGTGGAACCTCTTTTTGACAGTCAGATCACTTTGGTAACTTCATTTAATGAACTCATCCCAAATATCCTTTTGGTAAAGATTTGTCACACATGTCTCGACATGGTCAGTCCAAATTTGTCTTGTTCCACGGCTGAGAATCAATCGGAAAACAGAAGTGAAAGTATCAGCATGCAGGCACACTTCTATTGATGGAGTGGTGTACAAACTTGCTGTGGTTCCATGGTGTAATGGTTAGCACTCTGGACTTTGACTCCAGTGATCTGAGTTCAAGTCTCAGTGGAACCTTCTTTATTCTTCAGCCAACCATTTCGGGATATCATTGTTGATTTCACGTTCTATTTATCCAATCAACTTTGCTGTTGCCTTATCATTGAGAGCAGAAGAGTAAATGATGAGCATTGGTCCCAGAACAGAGCCCTGTGGAACACAGTTGTGACTAAGTACAACGAGAAAAGCTCAAGTGAAACCAGCATAATTCTCATTTTGATGTAGATGCATGATGTTTCAGGAGATGTGAGAAAGTAAATAAAAGGTGTCAATCATTTCAACATTTGAGTGAAACAGTCCAAACTCATTTAAATTAATGTGACCTCACCTTTTAATCTTGAGAACCACAGTTCAGCCATTTTTCCTGTTCTACCCTCAACATGAAGAGATAATCTGTGTTATTCACTTCATCTGTCACTGGTCATGATGCTCTACCTGCTCAGTGTTTAATTCCAATTATTGTGGAAAACCACAATTCCAAGCACAAACCTTGAATACGACCAACCTCATTGATGTCTAAATGAAATATTAGTAATGTGCTCTGCTTGAGAAAACCAAAGGATAAAGCACAGTTTCACAGCCCTGCTCTGAGGTGCCATTTGAATGTCTTTCCGAATGAGCTACTGTGAGCACCACCCACAGAAGGTCCTTGTCCCTCCCACAGAACTCTGTGCACCACCCATAGAAGGTCCTTGTCCCTCCCAAAGAAGTCTTTGAACCAACCACAGAAGTCTTTGCACCGCCCGAGGAACATTTTTTCACCACCCACTACTGATGGTCTTTGCACCACCCACGACTGATGGTCTTTCCACTGCTCACCTCTTCCGCCTGAGACAGATTTGGGGACAGCTTCAGGGGATCATGGCTGTGGGGTTGAACATGACAGTGGTCCATGCAGTCCCATACAGGCATGATATGAACAAAGAAATAAAAGTAGCCAAATTAGAGTCATACTTTTCTTCAAAAGAAGATTTGTTTACAGAGCTGTGGTTCCATGGTGTAATGGTCAGCACTCTGGACTCTGAATCCAGCGATCTGAGTTCAAATCTCAGTGGAACCTCTTTTTGACAGTCAGATCACTTTGGTAACTTCATTTAATGAACTCATCCCAAATATCCTTTGGTAAAGATTTGTCACACATGTCTCGACATGGTCAGTTCAAATTTGTCTTGTTCCACGGCTGAGAATCAATCGGAAAACAGAAGTGAAAGTATCAGCATGCAGGCACACTTCTATTGATGGAGTGGTGTACAAACTTGCTGTGGTTCCATGGTGTAATGGTTAGCACTCTGGACTTTGACTCCAGTGATCTGAGTTCAAGTCTCAGTGGAACCTTCTTTATTCTTCAGCCAACCATTTCGGGATATCATTGTTGATTTCACGTTCTATTTATCCAATCAACTTTGCTGTTGCCTTATCATTGAGAGCAGAAGAGTAAATGATGAGCATTGGTCCCAGAACAGAGCCCTGTGGAACACAGTTGTGACTAAGTACAACGAGAAAAGCTCAAGTGAAACCAGCATAATTCTCATTTTGATGTAGATGCATGATGTTTCAGGAGATGTGAGAAAGTAAATAAAAGGTGTCAATCATTTCAACATTTGAGTGAAACAGTCCAAACTCATTTAAATTAATGTGACCTCACCTTTTAATCTTGAGAACCACAGTTCAGCCATTTTTCCTGTTCTAACCCTCAACATGAAGAGATAATCTGTGTTATTCACTTCATCTGTCACTGGTCATGATGCTCTACCTGCTCAGTGTTTAATTCCAATTATTGTGGAAAACCACAATTCCAAGCACAAACCTTGAATACGACCAACCTCATTGATGTCTAAATGAAATATTAGTAATGTGCTCTGCTTGAGAAAACCAAAGGATAAAGCACAGTTTCACAGCCCTGCTCTGAGGTGCCATTTGAATGTCTTTCCGAATGAGCTACTGTGAGCACCACCCACAGAAGGTCCTTGTCCCTCCCACAGAACTCTGTGCACCACCCATAGAAGGTCCTTGTCCCTCCCAAAGAAGTCTTTGAACCAACCACAGAAGTCTTTGCACCGCCAGAGGAACATTTTTTCACCACCCACTACTGATGGTCTTTGCACCACCCACGACTGATGGTCTTTCCACTGCTCACCTCTTCCGCCTGAGACAGATTTGGGGACAGCTTCAGGGGATCATGGCTGTGGGGTTGAACATGACAGTGGTCCATGCAGTCCCATACAGGCATGATATGAACAAAGAAATAAAAGTAGCCAAATTAGAGTCATACTTTTCTTCAAAAGAAGATTTGTTTTACAGAGCTGTGGTTCCATGGTGTAATGGTCAGCACTCTGGACTCTGAATCCAGCGATCTGAGTTCAAATCTCAGTGGAACCTCTTTTTGACAGTCAGATCACTTTGGTAACTTCATTTAATGAACTCATCCCAAATATCCTTTTGGTAAAGATTTGTCACACATGTCTCGACATGGTCAGTTCAAATTTGTCTTGTTCCACGGCTGAGAATCAATCGGAAAACAGAAGTGAAAGTATCAGTATGCAGGCACACTTCTATTGATGGAGTGGTGTACAAACTTGCTGTGGTTCCATGGTGTAATGGTTAGCACTCTGGACTTTGACTCCAGTGATCTGAGTTCAAGTCTCAGTGGAACCTTCTTTATTCTTCAGCCAACAATTTAGGGATATCATTGTTGAGTTCACGTTCTATTTATCCAATCAACTTTACTGTTGCCTTATCATTGAGAGCAGAAGAGTAAATGATGAGCATTGGTCCCAGAACAGAGCCCTGTGGAACACAGTTGAGACTAAGTACAAACGAGAAAAGCTCAAGTGAAACCAGCATAATTCTCATTTTGATGTAGATGCATGATGTTTCAGGAGATGTGAGAAAGTAAATAAAAGGTGTCAATCATTTCAACATTTGAGTGAAACAGTCCAAACTCATTTAAATTAATGTGACCTCACCTTTTAATCTTGAGAACCACAGTTCAGCCATATTTCCTGTTCTACCCTCAACATGAAGAGATAATCTGTGTTATTCACTTCATCTGTCACTGGTCATGATGCTCTACCTGCTCAGTGTTTAATTCCAATTATTGTGGAAAACCACAATTCCAAGCACAAACCTTGAATACGACCAACCTCATTGATGTCTAAATGAAATATTAGTAATGTGCTCTGCTTGAGAAAACCAAAGGATAAAGCACAGTTTCACAGCCCTGCTCTGAGGTGCCATTTGAATGTCTTTCCGAATGAGCTACTGTGAGCACCACCCACAGAAGGTCCTTGTCCCTCCCACAGAACTCTGTGCACCACCCATAGAAGGTCCTTGTCCCTCCCAAAGAAGTCTTTGAACCAACCACAGAAGTCTTTGCACCGCCCGAGGAACATTTTTTCACCACCCACTACTGATGGTCTTTGCACCACCCACGACTGATGGTCTTTCGGCTGCTCACCTCTTCCGCCTGAGACAGATTTGGGGACAGCTTCAGAGGATCATGGCTGTGGGGTTGAACATGACAGTGGTCCATGCAGTCCCATACAGGCATGATATGAACAAAGAAATAAAAGTAGCCAAATTAGAGTCATACTTTTCTTCAAAAGAAGATTTGTTTTACAGAGCTGTGGTTCCATGGTGTAATGGTCAGCACTCTGGACTCTGAATCCAGCGATCTGAGTTCAAATCTCAGTGGAACCTCTTTTTGACAGTCAGATCACTTTGGTAACTTCATTTAATGAACTCATCCCAAATATCCTTTTGGTAAAGATTTGTCACACATGTCTCGACATGGTCAGTTCAAATTTGTCTTGTTCCACGGCTGAGAATCAATCGGAAAACAGAAGTGAAAGTATCAGTATGCAGGCACACTTCTATTGATGGAGTGGTGTACAAACTTGCTGTGGTTCCATGGTGTAATGGTTAGCACTCTGGACTTTGACTCCAGTGATCTGAGTTCAAGTCTCAGTGGAACCTTCTTTATTCTTCAGCCAACAATTTAGGGATATCATTGTTGAGTTCACGTTCTATTTATCCAATCAACTTTACTGTTGCCTTATCATTGAGAGCAGAAGAGTAAATGATGAGCATTGGTCCCAGAACAGAGCCCTGTGGAACACAGTTGAGACTAAGTACAACGAGAAAAGCTCAAGTGAAACCAGCATAATTCTCATTTTGATGTAGATGCATGATGTTTCAGGAGATGTGAGAAAGTAAATAAAAGGTGTCAATCATTTCAACATTTGAGTGAAACAGTCCAAACTCTCTCTCTCTCTCTCTCTCTCTCTCATTCTCTACCGCTTGTCCCTCCCACAGAAGGTCCTTGTCCCTCCCTGAGAAGTCTTTAAACCAACCACAGAAGTCTTTGCACCGCCCAAGGAACATTTTTTCACCACCCACTACTGATGGTCTTTGCACCACCCACGACTGATGGTCTTTCCGCTGCTCACCTCTTCCGCCTGAGACAGATTTGGGGATAGCTTCAGGGGATCATGGCTTTGGGGTTGAACATGACAGTGGTCCAAGCAGTCCCATACAGGCATGATATGAACAAAGAAATAAAAGTATCCAAATTAGAGACATACTTTTCTTCAAATGAAGATGTGTTTTGTAGAGCTGTGGTTCCATGGTGTTATGGTCAGCACTCTGAATCCAGAGATCTGAGTTCAAATCTCAATGGGACCTTCTTTTTTTTTGACACTGATCAAATTATATCCCATCACGCATTTCTGACATAGATGCATCATGACCTTTGACCCCACTGATCCCTTCTGCATTTGCTGTATACCTAATAATTTGTGTGTAGGATGATTTAGATTAGGTGTTTTCCTGCTCATGGTTTGTTTCTATGAAAAGGAAGTGTTTGAAAGCTTGTACGATGGTCAGGCTCTGGGTTTCTGTAAAGTGTTTTGAGATTGGATTGTAACAGACGCTAAATAAAGTTCAATTAAATTTGCAAAGTGCTAAAGGACAGTTGGGTAAAGGAAGGGAACACCAATCTAAAACATCCTTCATGCAACTTATTCGTTATACAGGAGATGTGGAAGGGATTAGCGGGGGGGAATTGTCAGTGTGCAACTATAGAGTGAGAAAGACATAATGGGACATAATTTGATGAGTTTTAAAAACAAGGTTTCACAGAGATTTGAATTCAGAGTCCAGCTTGCTGACCATTACACCATGGAACGGTGTAACTACCATAGTTGCAACAGACAGGTCATTTTAAACGTGCTAATGATGGACAGAATGAGACAGTCCAAACTCAAGTGTCTGAGGTTTTGTGGCTGAGAAAGTTGCGTGTTTTAACAGGAAGTTTCAGAAGTCCTTGAATCATCCAATAAACTAAAGACAAACCACCAAAGTATCTTAATCTGCAGTGGATTAACTTGATAGGGCAGCTAAACCACACAGGTAAAGCTTTACTGCCCCCAAATTATTCAGGTTCTTTAAAAATGCTTTTAGGGCAATTCTCATCCTGACAGCGGGTCCATGGTTCCCCCTAGTGGTTGCCTTACTAACAAGCACTCCAGACCAGAGCAGGTCTATCTGCTTGTGTGTGCATGTGAGCATGTGCTCTTCACCCACATATTCAGCCATGCTGTGTCCAGCATGGCTGCTCTTCATCTTTCTCTCTCTCCTCTCTCTCATTGCTTTGAAACATCTTTCAGAATTGAGGGGTTTCTTCATTTACCTGTTAATGTAAGGATTCTTAGTAGCTTATTATGATTTAGTGCCGTCCACCTCTGTTCTTGGTGAACATCTTTATATGGTTAAAGTTGTTTATCTTCCGCTGAATCAGCGGCGTTATTCAGACTGCAGCTCTGTCTCTTGACCTGGATCCAGACATTGGTGGGCGTCTGTCAAGATGAGCAGCGCCGTCCTGAGTGGGAAAGACACTGTCTCTCCTAATCACATCAGGATTTCCTCCTAAACTGTGCCAATCGTCTTCGAAGGTCCCCTGAATATTGGGGCACCACCATGACAACCAGAAGAACTGATGAGGTGCTGCCAAAACATATCACGGGTTCTATAGGGCTGTCGTGATGGTGGCTCCTCACTCAGAAGACAACAAAGTGCTGCTGCATCAGTTTAGTGCTACAGCTGGAGACAAAGAAACTAGAAAACTAAATCTTCTTCTACTGTCAGCTGTTCTTCAGGGGTCTGGTTCCAGAGACACGGGCAGCAGCTGAAAACCAGGTGATCCAGAGCGAGAGAAGAGGGAGACAGCTGACTACAGGAATGCGTGGCTGGGTTTGAGCAACAAAATGAAAATAGCTGTTAACAGACATGTTGTTGAGCAGCAGAGCTGCTGCCCTGGAACTGAGCTGAGCTTTATTTCCTTAAACCTGCTCTAATCTCCTTCAGCACAGAAAATCCAGGCCCAGTACTTTAGTACCAACACCGTTTTAGCTTCAGAATGGCCCCTGACTCATTTTAGTGACCTTCACGGAGCAAATCTATGTGAAAGTCACCACCTGTTCACTTCTCCCTCCTCACTATCCTGCGTGCAGGGATGAGTGAACTAGTTAGCCTTCAGACAGTAATCCAGCTCTCTTAACAACAGTTAATATTTAACTCAATTATTAATTCATAATTAACCTCATGTCAAGCTCCTTGTGCAACTGCAGAGGATGATATTGCTGGGTTAGGGAGCATCGGTTGTAGACTACACTTCACAGTGCATTATGGGATATGTTGGGTCCGCTCAATAGTGTACAGTGATCATTGCTTAAATTGACCTATATGATCTTGCTTGACGTCCTTTATGTTGGCATTTGAAGGAAATATAAAACAACATGCATGCATGTTTATGACAGTTACATGCATCGTAATTGAAAGTGGATCTGCTCTACGTTGCTAAGATGGCTCAGCTAGGTCCAACTGTTCGGTGAGTAAATTTCTAATTATATCTGCACCCACTAAGCCAAACCCCCACCATCTTGTCAGTGATTGTCTGGAAGGAGGTTTGTTATGTTTTTGGTTTATGGTTTATTCTGATGGTGCTCCCCCATTTTACAGTGTATGCAGGGGTCAGACAGCTAACAGATCACTCATAAACAACACAAAGTGCACCTTTAACATTCATATACCTTAAAACAATAGTGAACAATGGTGTTAGTGGAGTGATTAGCTCAGGGACCCAAAGATTGCAAGAAAATATGTAGAGATGAGGATTCCCATTTTTAAACTGGACTGTAACACCTGGTCAAAACACACACATACACACACACACACACACACACACACACAAACACTTAAGTATTTAATAAGGATAGCTGCTCCTCTGTTAAATATTTATCCACTTTCCAAGATGAATAAAGGATGAGTAGTTCACACATTTACTGGCTGCGTATACTTTCCCAGTATCACTCTGGGTGACGCGTTGTGGTGAAACAGTCAAAGTTCTCAGGAACACCTGAGACCTCCACAGACTAATGAGTGGTGAAAGCTGAGCTAATGCTGTAAGACAAACCACACACGCTTCGTACTGGGATACACTGGTCCCAGTATTTGCTTTTTGAACTACTCTGGATGATGTCATTGTTCTGGTTGGAGAAGAGCAGAGATCCAATGACGGCACACAGCACGTTAGAGTACGCAGAGGAGTGCAAACATGGGGTTTGATCTCAAGTATTCTGACCTCGCTGTTCTCCGTCCCTGCATGCTGTTGCCATTTTTGTGTTTTCAGTGACAGCATAATAAAGTTCTGCTGGTGCAACTTCTCCTTACATGGAAGATGTTGGAGAATAAACACTTTGACTGCTCAGGAGGCTTCAGCAAAAGAGCTCCATCTTCCTGCTGACAGTAAATGGTCCCTGTTGCTTTCCCTATGTAGGGCTGCAAACTCCACTCAGTCAGCTTTCCAAAGACATGAAGGTCATGGAATGAGAATCAGATGGACACACAGACACACGCATGCACGCCTACACACGCGCACACATGTACGCACGCACGCATGCGCACGCACACACAGGTACCCTCATGGCACATGGCATATGTTCTATGGTCCGACCTTATGCCCCCCTGGAGGTATAAATGTCCCCTCACTGTTGCTCTTTTACCCAGCATCCTCTGCTCTGGTTCCATTAATATAACGAACTTTTGATTAATCTATTTCCTCGCTGGTCTCATTAAAACTGATCTTCTCCGGTGGAGCATGGGTGATCAGACCCCAGCAGCCGTGCACCTGCCTCTCTCTGCTATTTAGATTAAAAGGGGATTACTTGGATCACACATTTGAGGGAAATATTTAGTTGTCTGTAAAAAAGCAAAGACCCACACCTGAACTCTTGTCCTGAAGCGGCTCCAGACACATTACATAAAGTGCATTATTTTGGCCTGACAGCCTTTTATGTGCACGATTAATCAGGAGTGATTCAGACGCTCTTTGAACTGTGACAGCTGCTCTTCATGACAGACATCAGACTGAAGTCATTCAGGTGTCTCTACCTTTAATCTGGCATCCAAGGTCATGAGACCCTTGCGTGAGTGTGGCTGCTACAACAGACACGGCAGGGTTTAGTGATCAGCTCACCACCAACATCCAACCACACAACAAACCACAAACAGACAAAATCTGACTGTGTTTGTATTGAAAACCCAATAAGTAAAGCGTGACATGTGTGTACACGCTCTTCCATGGTGAACGCCTCTGTCACACTAAACCAAATGAGTGACGCAGCCACCTGCGCTCTCAGAGAGGTTAATCCAACAGAGCCAGACTGGCGTCCCGCTGGCTCGCCACTGTCTGTGTCTCAGAGCAGGTCAGCTGAGTTCCTGTCCGGCTGCACTAAAGTCAGGCACAAACTTTGAAAACAAGCTTTTCAATTTACACAAACGCACAGAAATCCATGATTTCCTTCATTAAACACCCGTCATCACTGAGAACAACCTTCTCTGTTCTACAAGTGAACCTGACACACGAGGCTGTAGGCAACATTGTTGCACATGAAAGATCTCTTTAAACAAGCGTAAATGCTGCCTCCATTGCCACACTTGAAAAGCAGCTTTAAAACAGTCTGATGCAATTGCAAATCAAATCCAAGCAATGATCACCTTCCAAACTATCTGAGTTCTCACAGGCTCTGTTTACAGGCTCTGCCCCTTTTTAACAACTGTGCAAACAGTGCACAATTGAGCTCAAATAGTTAAGTTGTGCAAAAAGAGGAGTGAGGGCTACACCAGAACATGAAAGGGAAGTGGAATTGATTCAAACAGGCTTGTTTCCAATGGAAACATCATCACAAAGTCGAAGCACAAAAGCAGATTGCTGTTCTGCAGCCTGAGGGCAGGGCAGCATTGAAAAGCTCTGCTCTCTGAAGTATCACATGACAGCAGAGCTCTCCAGTAATGGACAGTGATGTCACCTCAGTGATGGACATTTTACAATTTTAGCTCAGATACTAGTTATCTATAACAGTCACCTCTTGAATGCGGCATCTCTACAGATTATTGATCTGATTGGTTTCACCTCCTGACCCTCAGCTTTAAACTCACAATTGGTCAGTAAAGTTATCTGCAGGCATTTCGAGAGGAACCAGCTTCTATTGTTGGAGTAATCTGACCCTGGTCTGAATGAAGGAAACCATTAAACTGAGCATTCATCAACTGAAGTTGCCAAGGCAACAAAGTAGCTGTGGTGAGGCTGGGGGTTACCTGTAGATCATGCCCGTCCGGCTCTTCACTGAGTCCAGCAGCGACAGTGAGTGGAAGTTGAGGAACTTCTCCAGCTGTTTGAGCTCTGTCACGCTGTTGTTGCTGCTGGCTGTCCACAACATCACAGGGTTGCAGGACCGCGGCACTGCTTCTGCAGACATCTGCCTTGTGAGCTTCCCCTGGCCTGAGCCGGGGGTCTGGGCCCCTCCCTGAGCTCGGGACCCCTTCTGCTTTGGGTTAGGGATGTCTGGGCACGCTGCCTTGTACAGATACATGGTCCAGCTCTCCTCTTCTTCACTCTATCCTGTCTGTCAGTCTTTCCAGAGCACCCGTCCCACAAACGCGTGCTCTCAGAACAATCCAGGTAGGCCCCCCATCACCCAGGCCTGAGTGGGAGATTCTTAATCAAAGTCCACTGTTCCACTGACAAAAGGTTCTTCTCATAGAGCAACGGAATCAGTTCTGGTGATTCCGACGTGTGTGGAAGCTGTACATCCACGCAGAAGAAACTGTTTTTTTCCTTTACATCTTCTCATCCATGTGGGCTGTGCCACAAAAGAACACACACTCATAGAGATTGTGTTTCCTCTTTCATAAAACACACACTCATGCTGCCACTTTTTCCCAGCTCAACCAGACTACATTATAAGCTCAGTTTAGTTTTGCTCCCTATTAAATGGCCTGGGAATCTGGGACATTTTTCCTCCCTCCCCCTCCCCTCCCCTTCCCTCCCCCTCCCTCCCCTCCCCCCCTTCCCTCCCCTTCCCTCCCTTCCCTCCCCTTCCCCCTTCTCCTCTCTCTCTCTCTCTCTCTCTCTCTCTCTCTCTCTCTCTCTCTCTCTCTCTCTCTCTCTCTCTCTCTCTCTCTCTCTCTCTCTCTCTCTCTCTCTCTCTCTCTCTCTCTCTCTCTCTCTCTCTCTAGCTCTCTCTGCTTTTACTCCTCTCTCAGCTCATTCTTATTCTCTCTCCCAGCCTCATGTGCACATTTTTATATCCTTTTATTTTCCATTCACAGCCTTCCTTTGTTTGAAATAATATTTTTTTATCTCTCTCACACACACCTCCTTGAACTTCTATCTTTGTGAGGACATTCATAGACATAACGCATTCTCCAGGTCCTTACCTTAAACCAAACCATCACAACTAACCCCCTGACCCCTTACAAAACCCTAATTATAAAATCAAACCATAAACCAGGTCTAGACACTCCAACAAACCTTTGAAGTTGTGAGGCACAACCAAAATGTCCTCAATTCCCAAAAGGTTCTCACTTTGTTAGTAGAATGTAAGTACAGGAACACATTCCAGCTCTCTCGCTCTCTCTCTCTCTCTCTCACACACACACACACACACACACACACACACACACACACACACACACACACACACACCAGTGTGTCCTGCACAGCTGTCTGAAGCCAGTGTTTTCATAGTGAAGCTGACTGCTAAATAAAACAGCGAACCTTTCACATGTTCTGCCTCACACACACCAGAGCGCAGCGACTCACCGTGGGACCAATTTTTCATGACATCACATCTGCAGGGTTGTGAGAATCAGGAGGAATGCCAGGCGACCATATCAGGACATTTGACGGGAAACACTCACACTGAAACATGAAGTAATTCCATGTTATTTTATGGTCAAATACCCTTATGTTTGTCCAGCTAGAGAACATTCAGCTCAAAGATAGCTGCCCTTGGATGAAACCAAACCCACCAGGCTGAGTACACACTGAGAACACTGTGAAAACTTTAAATAACAGCAATTGGTGCTTTAGAATCACTTTCTGTTATTTTCCTGAGTCTTCCAAAATAAAATTAAAAAACATTTTTTTAAACCTACTTGCATTTGAACACTGAAGCGTTTGTGGATTAAAGCGGCTGCTCCAGTTTAAGGTGAGGGTTGGGGGATATGGAGAGGTGGGTCATAACTACACATTTGGAAGGAAGAAGTTCCACAAATGACAACACGGGATGTGTTCAGGCCCTCATATGCCAAAGAAGAGATGATCAGCAGTGAAGTATGATGGGAGTTTAAGAAGCACCGTGAACAGTGTGTGTGCTGCTACTGAAGCAGAGCATGCAAAAAGTGTGTGTGAATAGTTTGTCAGAGCAGCAGCTGTGTTCAATGTTCTAGAGGCTGGCTGGAAAAACTGATCCTTTCTGGCAGCAGGAACGTGAGCTGAGCTTTTACAAAAACGGTGAGTATTTTAGAGGGTATTTATAAACCTTGGACTCATGCACACACACTCTCACACACATACATACACACACACATACACGTTCGCTCACGCACGCACAATCACAGATGCTTGCTCACGCACACAGAGACTCACACTCACTCACACACACACAAACACACTCACAGAAACACGCAACACTCTCACACAGATACACACACACACACACACAATCACACAAACGCTCACTCACTCATCAAATCAAATCAAATCAAATCAATCTTTATTTATATAGTGTCTTATACAATCAAAATTGTTTCAAGGCGCTTTCCAGAATCCCAGGGCCTAACCCCAGACAAGCAACAGTGGCAAGGAAAAAGTCCTCTTTAACAGGAAGAAACCTTGAGCAGGACCAGGCTCATGTAGGGGGACCCTCCTGCTGATGGCAGGCTGGGTAAAGAGAGAGGAGAGGAGAGGAGAGGAGAGGAGAGGAGAGGAGAGGAGAGGAGAGGAGAGGAGAGGAGAGGAGAGGAGAGGAGAGGAGAGGAGAGGAGAGGAGAGGAGAGGAGAGGAGAGGAGAGGAGAGGGCACAGATGCACACAGATACACACACGCTCACACAGACACACATGCGCTCACACAAACACACTCTCACACACACTCACACACATACTCAAACAGACACACAGACACACACGTGCTCACGCATGCATGCACACACATGTGTCAAACCATAAACATACACTTACTCACACACACAGATACACAGATACACACGGTCACACACACAGACACACTCCCACATGCACACACACATTCACGCACACACACACATGTGAGAGCGGAGCAGCTCTGAACCTGCAGCTCTGGTTGCTGCTCCGCTCTACGGCTGCTCTCATCATGGATGGGTCTCTAGGCCTGGGGGGCTATCGTGCTCCTGATTTCCGCGGTTGTGGTGGCCTACATTCACATCCAAACCCGCTGTTATAGTCAGAGGAACGTTCATTCACATTGTAGAAAGCTGACAAATGTTGACCTCTGCTTTGGTGCAAAAGGGTTTCATTCCATTCACAGAACAAAAGCAGCTTCAGTCCTGCAGAAGGCCAGCAGGAGGTACTGCTGTCCCATTGCGTCCCTCAGGCCTGGTCTGGAATGATGGCTATCTTTAAGGCTGTATGTCAGGGATGCCTGAGTGCTCATGCATGTGCAAGGGTTAGGGTCAGCGTGTGGAGACAAGCAACAGTGGGGAAATGGACAGCACAGGAGGAAGGGGATGCATTAAAAGGACAAGAGCCCAGGAGGAAAGTGCTGCTAAAATTACAGACCGTGCACAGACTATTATCCAGATGTTTATCAGGATTGTACAACCCCGACCCTGACCCTGACCCTGACCCTGACCCTACCATTAGAATCTATCATCTGTGATGATGACGATTAAATGGAGGATTAAATGATCTGATGAAAACACATTTGTGATGCACAAATTTGTAGCAAAAAGGGAAAAAAGATTTTGGAAGGATGGAGATGTTTATAACTCAGTTCTGTCTGGAGCCACCTGCCCAGGTCAGATACAGAACCAGACACCTAAAAACCCAGCGAGAGAAAAAGAGAGAGAAAGTTACTAGGGCTGCTCTGAGGCCTGTGTGGAAGACACTCTCATATAGCGTGAGCTATACGTGCATGTAGCTCACACTGGATGCTGCTTGTGTGTGTGTGTGTGTGTGCGTGCGTGCGTGCGTGCGTGCGTGTGCGCGCGTGTGTGTGTGTGTGTGTGTGATGTTGTTGGTTCTTTGTTGATTTGCCTAGAATTTTCTTCCCTTCAGGTTGTTGTACGACTGTTATATGTCAGTGGTCACTATAATGCAGGTAACCATGGTGACAGCCACATTCATCGTGTACCAGCTGAACCTTCAGAGCTCAACACTTTTGTGAGTGTGTTGAGAGCATGGTGACCAGCCAGGCATCAGCAGGCCACTCTGACATGAGTTTAACTTGTTTAATGTGGTCAAGTGTAGGGATAGTGGTTATGTTGTTAAGGAGTGTGCTTCTGTGGGGGGGGCACAAATGAATAAGAAGATTCATGGGGGGGGCACAAATGAATAAGGAGATTCAGCAGGAATGGATGGAATTTGACACAGATGGATTAGATTACTTTGGGGGCCGACAGGAGGGGAGGTAACCCAACTCTAAAAATATCCAGGTGTGAAAGATGGTGAGAAGTAAAAGCTGGAAAAACTAAATCAGCAACACTTGTTGCGCTAATATCCTCACAGCCAAACCTGCCAACTGTCTGGTCTAATTACAAAATATAAACATAAACAACAGCTGTAGTCTACAGTGTATTCCATCATCATGGCGTTAGCAATGTCAATGCTAGCAGAGCAACAAGACATCCTTGCTGTTAGAATTAGCGTCAGTTCAGGTGACACCACTTAAGTTGGGAGATTCAGCACGAAGGAGTGAAATAAGTGGAGAGAAAGAGAAAATTATTATAATGATTACTGTTGTTTTCTTTGCGATTACATCTGTAAAATACACGAAAACAGTTCTGACAGAAGGATTTGAACGGCATGTTGACGTTTGTGTTGAAATATTTAGACTTATGAGCTCACCAGATTGACCACTAGGGGCACTGCTGCTGAAGCACAAATAAGTGCACCTTGTGACACAGACACACACTAACTGACCTGTATATCATGCCGGTCTTGTGGGCCACTGTCTCCTCTTTGCTGACTCCGAACATCCTCAGGCACCAAACGGTCTCCATCTCCCTGAGCAGTGCTGCCTTCTTCCTGGGGGGCGCCTCCTGCTTCCTGGAGAAGGAAGCACCCTTGGACTCCTGGGAGATGCCATGGTGAACTTTGCTTGAGTTCAGAGAGGTCACATGATGAGGAGCGTGTCCTCCACCATTGAGGCCCCCTCCGCTGCTTCGAGCGGCTAACATGACCCTGCGTTCCCTTCAAGATCTGAGAAGAGCCTAAATTCAAAGAAGAGCTTCACTTTTGTTTTGTTATCGTCACTTTTTGATGGATGGAAGCTGAGCTTTGGATCGTCCTCAGCCAGTGGCTAGCTGTGTTTTTAAGTTCCTCATCCATTCATCCTGCACCCCTCTGTGTGTCCCTCCGTCTGTCCCTCTGTCTGTCCCTGTCTGTCCCTTTGTCTGTCCCTTTGCCTGTCCCTCTGTCTGTCCCTTTGACTGTCCCTCCGTCTCTGCCTGTGTCCAAGCTGCTGTCCGGGCTCTTATAGCCTCATCCAGCCTGAAACAGGATCCTGGTTTCCTCATCTCATCACAGGCTGATCTGGCCTCACAGGCGGGAGCTGAACAAACACCATCTCACACAAGTGCACAAAAAAATTGTAACCAGATAAGTGTCCCATGTATAAAGCTCACACCTGTGGACACAGGAGGGATAACAGTTATGTTGTAAACGAGTGTGCAGGCAGTAAACAGAGAGCAACACTTCAGCGGCTGGTAGCTCTCATTGATGTTGATGGTTGATCTAGGTTGGTTCCTCTGTGTCTTCAGAGCTGAGAACCACTGGCAACTCTAAATAGAACATGGGGAATTCCAGAGTCTTGGAGTCTTTACACCATTCCTCATGTCACAGGACTCCTTTCTGACACCTCCACACCTGCTGACCAGCAAATGGGGACCACATGGTCTGAAAAACCACCAGGGGGTGACAACTGGGCCATCACTGCTGGAATATCAAAAATAATTATTTACCCAATAGTGAGACCCCTGCCAGTCTGAAGACAGGTAGGGAATGGGCTGGTTATACTGGGACAGAGAGGATACATGGGCAGGTTTTACTGGGACAGAGAGGATATATGGGCTGGATATACTGGGACAGAGAGGATACATGGGCAGGTTTTACTGGGACAGAGAGGATATATGGGCTGGATATACTGGGACAGAGAGGATATATGGGCTGGATATACTGGGACAGAAAGGATAAATGAGCTGGTAAGACTGGGACAGAGATGATATATGGGCTTTTATACTAAGACAGAGAGGATATGTGGACTGGTTATACTGGGACACAGAGGATATATGGACTGGTTATACTGGGACAAAGATGATATATTGACTGGTTATACTGGGACAGAGAGGATATATGGACCGGTTATGCTGGGATATGTCTGTCTGCCTATCTGTCTCATGTCTTTTATTTATCTTAGCTTATTTTGCTTCATACTTTAGCACCAATAAATATTTTTTAAAACATAGTTAAGATATTAATATACAATGCCAGTGACATGAAGGCTACTGTCACCTTACAGCAAGGAGGTTGCAGGTCCTAATTTCCTGTTGTCCTGGCACCTTCCTGTGTGGAGTTTGTATATTCTTCCCATATACATAAAGGTTTTCTCCAGGTTCTCCAGCTCCCCTCCCCCCCAACCCACCTAAACACCTAAACTGATTTTCACAGTAGCTGGTAACATGTCCAAGGTGAATCTGCACCCAAAACAGGCGTGATGGATGGTTAAAAACTGGGTGAAAGGATAATCTACCGGTAATATTTCAGTGGTACCCTCTAGTGGCCAGTGTGTTTCCTGCAGCGCTGCTGCTGAACGATGTTTCAGTTCTTGTCCTGATATGAAACAAGTGGAGTTTCCGTCACATTTAGTTAAATAGAGTTTAATTTACTCCAACAAATCAGCAAGCACAGAATCTATTGGCTAAAATACATTTATTGTGCTAAATTCCAGGAGAGTGAATTCCATTAAAGGATTTCTAGTCTAAAATCCTTCAGCTACATGGTTGCAACAATGTCTGTGTTGCTTTCCAGCAACTACAGCACTAAACAGGCAGTAATAGGAACAAATTATTAAAACAGGTTCAAACTCTTTACATTTGATTTAGATTAATCATTGCTGAATTGCTCCTTTTTAAGTATCAACTAACCGACACATGGTGATTGTAAATGAGGAGCAACATCTTGACACAATTACTGTGGATGTCCAGTGTTTGGTTCTTCATCCTGTTGCTCTAGTCATCAATGGCACTGGACGCTACAGCCGTCCCAACCTCTGTAGCAGCTGTGGCCAAAGAGGCTGAGGTTCCAGTGGAGGTTCCGTCACGTGGTTTGGTGCGGGGCCTCATCATGTCCTCCTTGTTGCGTTCAGGTTTGATCAGGAGGATGTAGCACTTGGGCAGGAAGATGCAGGTCAACAGGCCAAAGCTGGAGGCCAGAATGGCAAAAATCTGCACAGCCACCATGAACTTGCCCCGCGTGCTGAGGTACGCCGGAACAAAAGAGATCCAAACGATGAAGAAGACCAGCATGCCGAAGGTCATGCACTTCCCCTCGCTGGGAGTCAGAAAACATCAGTGAGATGACGCGTAAAGTTTGTGATTAAAGAGAATAAAGAGAGACATTTAAAGCGCTGAACGATTGCATTGGTGTGACTTGAAGTCTACACTAGGGGGGCGTTAGTAGGAACTGTAGCTTTGACCAAGTCTGACGGAAACGCTGGCCCTCGGGTGTCACATGACCTGCAGAAGGGGTCTGCAGGGTGACCAGAGGAATGTTGCTCTCTACGTTTTTATGATTGAGTCCATGTCACATATTTGCCCCATGTTACGTAAAAATTACATTATTTGTCATTTTTCATTAACTTCCATGTCAGTGTTGACTCTGAGAGGACTTTTGCTCTGTGCTTGAGGACCTGAGACCAGGATCTGCTGATGTGGTTTTCAGCTCTTCTGAAATGTTACTGTTTTATCTAACTATTCTGGCCACTTTTATGATAAATGTGTTTCCTACCTGAAATGGTCCTCCAGTTTACGGGCCATGAAAGCAAAGATGAAAGCTATCAAAGCCAGCAGGATATCATATGCAAAGACACAGCAGATGAAGACGATGGAGCCTTCATCACATTCCAGGATGATCTTTATGTTCTGGGCAGAAGTGTTCTTGATTGCATGTGGGGGTAAAAGAATGAGCCACACCGTGCATGCCACAGCCTGCAGAACAAAGGAACACCTCCAGATGTGAAATTAAGAAGCTGCTGTTGGGAAATCAAGAACATTTACCTGTATTAATGTGGCCACAGCGGCGAGCGCCCTCTGGTGGGCACAGGTCAGAATGTCCACCTCCGGGTTCACGCTGACGCCAAGGTCATTGTTGTTGTTAGTGTTGGTTACAATTACGTCAGGGCTGCCGACATTGGCGGCATCTTGGGCTGCAACTTTGGCAGCTTTAGCTGCAGCTTTGCTTCTGGCACGAGCAGCTTTCAGGGCCTGAGCTCGGTGCATCAACACCACAGCTTTACCTGCAGTGGAGGCACAAGTTAAAATTACACTTTTCATTGTGGAGCCTAAAGGGTTGAAACAGGCTGAAGACATAGGTGACAACAAAACTTCTTTTTTACAGCTGCCCTAAAGCCCGCACCTGGGTTCCCTGAGAACGAAAAACAAATGGTTCACTGAGAAATTAAAGTAAAGAAAGTAAAGTAAAAGAAAGTAAAGGTCAACCGTAAACTCTCTCTTTGTTTCACAGACATGCACGCACGCACGTGCGTGCACACAAGTATATACATACTCACTCATGATACAGGAGAGACAGAGTGCAAAGCCGAGAGCCAGGGCCACTTGGCTGGTCATGCAGCTCCAGTTCTGAGGTTCTCCAAGGAAGACAATGGAACAGAGGAAGGTCACCACTAATGAGAAGAGCAGTGACAAACTCAGGACGGCGTCATTGGCTTCCACCAGTGGCGTGCCCACATTCACAATAAACACCACCTGGAGAAAGAGGCATGGCCTGAAGCGGTAGAACTTCTTTGTGTTCTGCATCATATGTGTGAATCTTACCCCAACAGCAATGGTGACAAGAGCCCCGAAGGCAGAGATGACGATAAGTGTGATCCCCAACGGCTCCCCAAAGGCCAAGAACTCAATGATCTTTGGCACACAGGCGTCATGAGCCTCATTGGACCAATCGTCCTCGCCACACAGGATACACTCCCGAGCATCTGTCAGCCAATAGGAGTCCTGAGTGTGTGTGTATGTCTGTGTGTCTGTGTGTGTGTTTGTACTGACTGGTTGTGTTGCTGATCTCTCCATCAGCACACGGGATGCAGTCAAAGCAACAGACTGGTTCTCCCTGGCGGATTCCCTTCCTGGTGCCTGGCTGACAGTTGTCACTGCACACGGACCGAGGAGGCTGCAGCACATGTTTAATATTATTTAACATATATAAATACGCACTTGTGTACGTATTTAACAAACAGCAGCCTGGGCCAGAAATCATCACCTACAAGAGGATTGGGGCATCTGCATCAATAGGATACTGACCTCCAGAGCATCACTGTTCCACACAATAGAGCCATTCATAATGGTCATCTGCTCCTCGGGGACCGCTGTGGCATTGAAGTGTCCCACCTTGACGTAGGATATCTCTCCGTCGCTGTTGAACTGCCAGTTGATGATGTCATAGAAGCCTTCGACATCACCGTCATCAAAGTAGATCTCTTCGCCTGTGTGCGGTACTGTGTAACGCACGTTCTTCAAGTAGTACATCAGCTGAAGGAGAGCCAGACCTGAGTCCCATACATGTGAACACAACAGTGTCTATGCAGACTCCTACCTGCCATGGCTCGAAACTGCTGATGTTGGTGCAGTCTCTCCCGTTGAAGGGCCCTCGACCCTGTTCACAGTGCTCCAGGTTGTGGAGGGCATGGGCCACCGCATACACAGCTTTGTACACGCTGAGTGGAGAAAAACCACACTGTTCTTCATAATCGATGAAGAGGAGCCAGAGGAGAACTTCTGTTCATCCCTCTGTTGCATTTCCAAATCAGGCGATGGGTTCAGGAACTTTGGTTCCCGTGATGTGAAATTAATAAGAAGAGCTGTGATATCTGACCTGTATGTGATTCGCAACTGAGAAACATCCGAGTAGGTGTTTTTGAGCTGTGCTACAGTCTCCAGGCCTGTGCACAGCCCATCTGGAAGACCCCGGTCTGTGCTGTTGGACCCAGAGGTTCTGGGTCTGGTCTCTCTCAGAGCTTTTCCATAATTCAACGTGCAGTTAAACATCTGTAAGACACACAAAAGATCATCAGTGGCATCTGTGGGGTTTGTTTGGGTCCCAAGAGCAGTTTAGAGTGAATTGACGTACGGTTTCCCAGAACTCCTCACTGAGTGTGTCGCCGTAAGGGTCCAAGTCCAGCAGATAATGCTGAAGACCAGGAATGGAGGCTCTTTTCACCGCAAAGCCCAGCGTGCCCCCCAGCAGCAAGCTGGCCTAGGAGAAAACATGCACATAATGAAGATCAGCTCTCAACCCAAAGGACTGAACCTTCCCTCCCAGTCCTGGGCCTCAACACCCACCCCAGGCTTCAGCATGAGTGCGGAGGTGACCCAGGCCTCACTGGCGATCCAGGTACGGTTGGTAATGTTGTGCCGGAGCAGCTCGGTGATGAGGGGGCTGAGGTCCACGTCCGAGGAGAAGACCACGATGATCTTGGCCGTGGACTTAACTAAAGTTTGGATGATGCGCTGGATGTTTTCTGGAGAATTCACCTGACAATGAGAGGAGTCGGGTTTTAGGTGTGGTGCCATCGCGTGTGAGGGGTCACATGTTTACCTTGGGCAGGGTCTCAGAGAAGGAGATGCAGACACCGGCTTCCTCCACCTGCTCCTTGAAGTCCTTGATGCCGTACTTTCCGTAGTCGTCATCAGCAGATATGGTTCCTACCCAGGTCCAGCCAAAATGTATCACCAGTTTAGCCATAGCTGTGGACTGGTGCTGGTCATTGGGAATGGTCCTCAGGAAGGTAGGGAACTGGAATTTACTTTTTAGAGCAGAGCAGGTTGAGGAATAACTGACCTAGGAATGACAGAGCGGAGGAGACACCGTCATCTTCTCCTCTCCTCTTTCATTGGCTGTGTAAGTCATCAGCTGACTACCTGAGGGAAATGGTAGAGTCCCAGAATCCTGGCAGTGGCGATGGACAGATCAGAGCCCCCGGCTCCCACCAGAGCAGCCAAGGGAGGACCGTTCCCACAGCGGTAGTTGGGAACAGCCTCGTCTTGGCCCGTCAGGTAGGTGAGGGTGCCCTCCACGGCCTTGGAGATGGTGAAGCAGGAGTCGTAGATGACATATCCCAGGTCAGTGTCGGGTAGCAGGTCCTCCCTTTTGTTTATCTCATCAATGGCAAACAGCATAGTCCGAGTCCAACGGAAGGTACGGAGGTTAAACCTGGAACACGGTTCACACAGAGTTTTCTGGGCTGCTAAATTAAGACTGTTATTGAATTCATCATCATATTGTCTAAATGAGCCACTAGAGGACAGTCGACAGAGCCGCTGATCATTGTCACAGTTACAGTGGCTACTGCCGCTAATTGGCCCCTGAGGTCATTCTGCTCCGTCAGGACTTCTGCAGGAGAATTAAGGCCCACGTGGAAATATATAAAAAAGGAAATATATCAAAACTAAGGAAAAATCAAGGTGAAACTCAATTCATAATGAAATTCAATTTCATTATTTTAAAAATACTTCCCAATGCAGAGCAACAAACATAAGGAGCTGGTTTCAGCTGAGCTCTTCACTAATTATTTTACACCATTTCTGTTATTTCATTCATCAAAAACATATGAAACTATGGTTAACTTACCCTTCACACCCTGAAGATACAGGCAGTCTGGAGGTGTTGCCACCACTGGAGGAAACACGCATGTGAACAGGAAACATGCCCCCGATCACAACCTTCTTCTTTTCCACGTTCTTGTAGCCACTCAGGTTGAACTTGGCCTTCAGTTTGCAGGTGGAGTCGGCAGAAACATGGAGTGGAAACAGGCAGAAAGCCAGCAGGAAAGGCCCGATATCCATGATGTGGAGGCGTGAGCGTCACTGAGGCAGTTGAAGACAGCACAGGTGAACACAGGTGTGACAGGTGTGATCAGGTCTCAGGAGAGATCAGAGAGAGGAGGAGGTGAAGATCATAGATTCATGAATATGATTTTTAACATTTTAAATGTGCTTTCAAGATCCTTAAGTTGTTTTACTGAAGAAACCAGGACTGTAACTCTTTCACATTGCATCATCTACAATAGAACAATAACAGCTTTCAGATGCTCAATTTAGTCTGGTTTACTTAAATTAAATAGCTTAAATGACTAAACTCTTCTGCAGCGTTTGCAGGTCTGACTGGTTTATAAACTGGTTTATTGGTTGGTTTTGTTTCTGCTGGATGTCAACGTTCAGGAGTTAATAGGCAGCCGCAGATGGTGACACCAACAAGCTGAACACAAACAGCAGCGACTGTAACTTAACCAGAACATGTCCCCAGAGTGTGAATAAACCTGTCTACACTTGTCTCTCAGTCTGCACGGACACACACACAGGTTGCCTTGGCCTAATAGAACAGTGAAGTTATTTTCTTCGACACCTCAGGAACGGTGTGAACATTAACAATCGTGTTTCTAATTGGTTCTCCAGATTTAAAAATGACAAAAAGATTTTTTTAAAGGCAACTTTTTCCATGCTAACCTAGAGTTGGTAGATACGATTGGAAAAGAAATGTACTTTTATAATTAGTCTCCTCTAAAAGGTGTGTGAAAGAGGATTGTGTTGGGCTGTTGTTCTGCACTCCAGCTCTGAGATGCTCAGGTGGTTTTACAGCAGCGAGGCAGAAACAAAGCCAACAGGCAGGTGATGATGGTGAGAAGGTTCAACACAGAACTTTATTAAAGCTCTTTTCCCGTGATACAAATGTTAAAACAGCATGCAGTGGCTTGGTTTGAGGCACGTTACTACAGGGAGAAGGAACACTGAGCAGAAATAAAGCAGAAATCAATCCCATTACAAGAGTTTGCATAACTTCCTCTCAGTGACATTACCACCCCCCTTCACAAAAAAGCAAAACAAAAAAAGCCCAGTCACATAGTCAGCAACTATGAAGCAGACGTGTTAAAAACAACATCCATGTAAATAAAAGGCAGAGTAATCGATGCGAGAAGCTGAGAGGCACAGAGACAATATCTGTTGGGTTGGCTGACGGAGCACCGTGCTCGCTCACACCGCCGGAGGCGATGACGTGCCGGATATGTCCAGAGATCACCTGATCTCCCAACGCCTCAGAGTGCCGCTGAGCGAGACGCTGCTCTCGTGACTGTTACGCTGATGAAATGGCAGAATATGAGAAGAAAAGTGCTTTCAGAAGAGCAGCCGAGCAACTCCTGTGCTTCTGATCTCCACGGCGACGCTCACCGGTCCTCTCCTCTTCAAGACAAGCATAACTTTCAGCATGGCGAGGGAGTGCATCGCTGTCTATGGAAACATCAAAGTTGAACTCTGGTCAAAGAAAAACAGACAGGCACGCAGCCACCCATCCTGCAGGCTGGTTGCCGTGGTGACGCCTCTCCTGCTGCCCATCATGAATGCAGCAACAGCTCAGAGGGGCTCCAGTCATTTCTACATTTGGCAAAATATGAAGCGAAACAATGAAAGATTGGTCGTGTAGGTGGTCGGCGCCGCTCGGGTCGTGTACAGGCAGCGTACAACCCAACGGAGCAGAGTCCAAGGGTAACAACACTCAGACAGTTAAGACAGCAAGCAGAGAATTCCATTCCTTTTGTAACATTTCCACCAATCCCATAATACAACCTGAGGCACAAGTTCTCAACTTTCACAGATTCTCGCGGTCGTCGTTTAAAGGTGACCTCATAGTGAGCAAGCAGCAAGTAGCATTTTCAATGACACAGAGGAAACACACTTGTTTACGTGGATAAAAAGACAATATATGAGAACCTACAATGATAAACTTCTCCTGCCAAAGATATTAAAATCAGGGAGGTGTGATGAGGGAGAGAAGCGCTGCATGTGCACGCCATCACAGTATGGTCTGCCTTCAACGGGAATGTTGAACAGAGGAAAGACGAGGGGGTGGGGGAAGGGGAGAGATGGTCACCAGCCCCGCAGGTATCTGTCAAAGGTGTGTGCGTCTTGGGGGCTTCACTCCCACTCTGTGGTGCCCGGTGGTTTGGAGGTCAGGTCATACATGACTCTGGAGATCCCTGGGATCTTCTTGATCTCATTTACCATCTTCAGCACCACCTGCACACACCGAGAAGAAAAACGTTAAACTACAGCAGCGGGGGAGGCCCATCTGGTGGGGGGGATTTGCCATGTACCTCTTCTGGGATATGGTTGCCCGGCGTAGCGGGGATGCCAGTCATGAAATCGCTGGTGATGAAGGTGCGGATCACCACAGAGCGCCGGCAGGACGGCTGCTTCTGCAGCGGGTCCCGGTCAAAGTGCAAAGGGGTCAGGATGATGGGCATCTGGCTGATCTTCCCAGAATAACCTGAAAGACGGAAAGAAAATAGATAGACATTTAAATTCCAGTCATTCTAAATACTGGCATTTAAAAATCAGACTGAATGTAAAACTTCGACTGTGTAGAGCTGCTTTTTTCCCCAGAATAAATTGGGAAATTATTGTTTTAAAACCTGCACAACCCATAGAAAATTTGTATGTGAGATGAATTTTTAAAACCAATAAAACAAGATCTGCACGATTTACAACAATAATTGTTAATTAAGTAAAAATGGTGCAATTTGCCGCTCCAACACTAGATGTCACCATATATGTGGTCATAATGAACTTAAGACAGCTCACAGCAACACAGACAGAGGGTTTGATCAAACCATTTATCTCACTTTAATAATTAACTCTTTGATCACATGTGAACAGTTCACAAACACATCAGCTGAACAGCCAATCAGCACACAGCGAGTGAAAACCCGTCTGGTTCCAGAACATGCCAGACACTCTGGGAGAAGCACACACACTTACCAGACTCTCTAAGGATAGAATGAGCTTCAAAGTCAGCCTGTCTGAGCGTGCTGAGAACGCCTGTGGTCAGGAAGGTTGGGGTGACGTCTGTCGGTGGCTCCTTCACGTGGGTGCCGAATACATACACAACTCTGGGAGGACACATATGGTGGAAGCATGAGTGAGTGCCCGGCAGGGTAACTCCCCGCAAACAGTGGTGTGTTTGTGCATCACCTGTTGATGTTATGGCACATGCGGGGAATGAGTCTGGCCAGGAACATGAGTGACTCCCAGTAAGGAGATTCTCTACTTGTGACGCCACACACATAGCTGTAGGAGCGGCAGTCGCCCTGAGGGGACAGTCAGACACACAGCACACACACTTGAGCACCAGCAGAACACACCTCTGAAGCAACCTTCATCTGTGTTTATAAAGCTGTTCTGATCCTTTTTCACTCCCCGCCACTAATTGTCTGCTGGCTCTCTTCTCATCCACAACTGGAAGCCACGGAAAACCTGATTCCCAGTTCGAGAGTGGCTTTGGGCTAAATTTAAAACTGGTTACAAACAGGAAGTCACAGGACAGACAGTGTCTGACTGTGGTGAGCTGGTTGTTAGGACCCACCCCCTCTGCAGTCAAAACTGAAGGTTTCAACCATGAAAGTCTCAGCAGAACTCCCCACCCCACCCCACCCCCAGTCAAAACTCAAGCTTTGTGAGGGCGTGTTTTGGTTTCACCACAAAGTTCTGGAGGTGACGCCACGAGACAGAAAAAACATGATATTACACCCCCCCCCACACACACACACACACACACACACAACCCCCCTTCCCTCCCCCGTGCTACCTGGACTCCCACAGTCTTGATTGGCAGCAGGAAGGCATTGAGTGAATGAAGGCTGGTGATCTGCATGAGCTTCTCTTCCTCCTCATCTGATATGCACGACTTGACTCTTTGCAACAAAACGTGTGGCTGGACAGGAGACACACACTTTTAAAATGGTCATTAACTGATCAAACTTGTACATTATATAAAATCTGATTTAGAAAAAGGAAGTACGTCGCTTCGTAACCCTGCCCTGTTCTGTCACGCGGTGAGCGTGCAAGGGCGGGTTAAAGGGATGATGTCATCCCGTCAGTCCTGACCTTTTTGACGCTGGCGGAGAAGTCTGTGATAATTTTGAGGATGTTGTTGGTTTCAGCAAAGTCTTTGCAGATGAAGGGCTCCTCTGCACAAATGACCCTGATGGACAAACCAGGACCTGAAGGACACAGACATTGTCCCACATTACCTCTACCAGTATTACCAGTAACTAAGAATATGTCTTATTCTTATTTTATTTATCTTATTCTAGTGTGGTCTTCTTTATGTTGAATGTCGCAGCGTCTCACCAAGACAAATTCCTAGTTTGTGTAATACTGTGTACTACATGAACAATGGCAATAAATCTGCTTCTGATTCTGATTCTGAACTACAGGACATTACTCTTTTCCAAAAGTGCCGTTCTTAAGATTGAAGCAAATGTAACAGAATGAAATGTTAGAAGAACCAGCGGGGAGAAAAGTGATCACAGGTGACAGCAGCAGCATTGTCGGATGATTCCACATCAGCACCTCCTGCCACATTCAACAGGGGAACAGGAAGTGACGGAGTCTTCCTGAGCGGAGAACTTGCCTGGAAAAGGGTGACGAGACACGATCTCCTCCGGCAGGCCCAGCTCTCGGCCCAGAGCTCTGACTTCATCTTTGTGGAAATCTTTCAGAGGTTCAATGACTTTTCCCTGCAGAGGAATGGACAGACGGACAGACGGACAGAAGTCAGTTAGGACATCGCAGGTCTGTCTGTTCGTCACTGAAAACGGTTGTACCTCGTCTCGCAGTTTGCGGATGAGCTCGGTGTCGTTGTGGTGTGTTTTGATGACGTCGGCTTTGCCACTGGCCAGATGAGAGGCGCTCTCGATGAGATCAGGCCGCAGGGTCCCCTGAGCAAGGAAGACCTCCTCCGGCTTCAGATTCATCTCTCCGATCACCTCGTTCGCTACCTGTGAACATGCAGACATGATGAGGCGGCCATGACGAAGGCGACTCGTCCAGCACCACCAGCCAACTCGCACTTTGACAAACGTGTCTCCAATGATCTTCCTCTTCTCCTCTGGGTTGGTGGTCATGTTCAAAGTCTTGCTGATGCGTTTCCGTGGCGTCCTGTCCTCCTCAGAGATGGGGAGGGTTGTCGTTCCGTTGTAGAACGTGTGAGCCGCATTCACCACTACATATTTTAGATCAAGAGGAAGACAGCAGCTTAGCAACAAAGTGAGCTTTACTGTCACTATTTGACTATGTTTGTGTCACCTTTGAGCTTGATGCCCAGCTTGGTGAGCGCCTCCTCCACACTCTGACTCTCTCTCTTCCTCATGAAGCCGTTGTCAATGTGGACCGCAATCACCTGATCCTGGTTGAGAGCTTTGTTGAGGAGAGCTGTGCACACCGTGGAGTCCACACCTCCACTCAACAGCACCTGGACAAACAAGGACAAATCAAGACTGTGGCTCCAACAAAGGTTCCAGGTCTCTCTGCAGTCCTCATGTCCACTGTTCAGGCTGAGAAACATAAGTAATATGATGAGCTTTGACGAGCTTTTAAACCTTAAACCTGATCATATCCACATTCATGCTAATGTTGCAGAAAGATTATGAAAACAAATCCTGTGCTTCTGACTGGATACAGCTGTGCACAGGTTCCCTCAGCTGTGCATACGCCCTCAACAAGCACAGTCGACTTCAACATTTATAATTAGTATAAGGATGGAGAAAGGATGACAAAAACCATTGAATTAACGTTCCATCCACACAAATACAGCAGAATCTTCCAACAGGAGAAAGTGGTTTCCAGCAGGAAGAAGCTGCAGCACTCATGGTTACCTCGGCCTCTGTGGAACCATTAGCTCCCCTAATTTATCAGGACTCTCCAGAGATGAAGCCCAGTTTGAATCAGAAGGTGGAATCCGTCCACCGAGATGAAGCATGACTTTATACCAGAGGTTCCATCTCATCGTTTCACTCACCAGCACTTTAGACTTGTCCACCTTCTCTCTAATCTCATTGACACAGGTCTGTTGGCGGTTCTGTACAGTGAAGTTACTGGTGCATCCTGCAATCTCAAAGAGGAAGTTGCGCAGCATCTCCGTGCCTCTCTCCGTCAGGTCCACCTCAGGGTGAAACTGCGTTCCGTACAGCTTCTTCTGCTCATTAGCGATGCCTGACAGACAGAAAGACGTATCAGATGTAAACTCAGGTGTGAATAAAATAAAAAGCTTTGGCAGAGCGCTCACCAGCTATGATGTTGCCTGACTGGGCCACCACTTTAAACCCATCAGCTACTTTATCCACACTATCTCCATGTGTCAGCAGGACCAGTTCCTCCTTCTGGAGGCCCCTGATAACACACACACACACACACGCACGCACCCACACACACACCCAAGCAGTGTTCAAACCTTTTAGACCTGATCTTCACAGGAAAATAATGTAAAAAGTCTGCTGCGCTCACACAGAAACCACAAATTATTGTATCAAATATAATAGAGCTTGTGTGTGTGTGCGTTCATGCGTGCTGCCTGTGATAGGGTGTCTGGTGACGGAGAGGTTACCTGAACAGAGAGCAGGTGTTGTCCAGGGCGATGTTGAACACTCCGTCTTCCCTCACACTCTTCCTGTGGACGGTGCCACCAAAAACTTTGTTCATCATCTGCAACACAGTCCTCAGGTCAAAGCTGCTTCAACTGGGCAATCAGGCAGGAAATGTTGCTGAGCAGCCGTGTGAATGAATACAAGTGGAGGGAAACGTACCAGAACTCTTAAATGCATTTCAACTCTGCTTATAGAAGTACACAAACACACACCTGCATCCCATAGCAAATGCCAAGGACAGGCTTCCCCATGGTGAAGATGGCGGGGTCAAACCAGGGGGCATCTTCTGCATACACAGACGCCGGACCACCCGAGATGATGATTGCCCTGAGAAAGGAAAGAACCAATAGTAGTGATACTGATGATAAGAGCTTTTGTTTTAGACGGTGAAGGTCACCAGGATGCAAGGCACATAAAAGCAACATATTCAAGATGTACTTTATTCATCCCCGTAGGGAAATTGCTGCTCACCTGTAGCCCTGCTCTCTGATGGCGAAGGCCGGCGTCTCCAAAGGGAGGATCTCGGAGCGGACACACAGCTCTCGGACCCGTCTGTCAATCACTTTGCCGTACTGGGCTCCGGCATCCAGGATGGCCACAGCCCCCTCACACGACCCATTCTGCTCTGTACTGCTGATCTCCAGCTGTGGTTGCAAACACAGCAGCTCAGTGAAAATGGCTGACAGACATCACAAGTCAGAATCAAGCGTTCCACCGCCAACCATCCTTTGGGAAAAGTGAGTCAATCAGAGCTTCACTAATTAGAAGCATGTGGGTTCAGTTAATGTGCTGTGACCATTCAGCCCAATAGCAGAATCACATGAAACCTACGAATTAGTCAAAGAAAGGACCCGTCTGGAATACTGACTGATCTCTGTTCCTCCCAGAACCGGGTCTATCTAACAGAACATCCCGCCTGGATCCTGGAAGAGCTAAACCCAGACGGAGATAAGGGTCAGAATTTACAGCTTCACCACGTCTGATTTCCCACAACAAACCTGGGAAGGACCCCACGTGTTCCGTGGAAACACTTCCGCATCGGTGTTTCTCCAACCAACTTGAGATTAACCTTCATTATATTTTTAGTTATCCCTGATTTCAGCCACAGAACACTGGATGTTTATTTACACGTTAGCTTAGTAAAGACGAGAGCTGCTGCCGTCACACCGGCAACCACAAGTCGGCTCCAACTAGCTTCGTGACAACGTTAGCGAAAACACATCGCATTAGCATCAAGTGTGTGACAGCAGACGTTCAACAATAGTTATTAAACAGCAACAATGCCGTCAACAATAAGGACAAACAGCGTCGTCGCCCGGTTCGGTCCGCCCGGCTGAGTTAGCTGGCGGCAAAGCTACTGTAGACAGTGTAGCTTGTATTCGCCATTAGCCTGCTAGCAGTTCGGTGAGCTAAGTTAGCGTGGCTATGCTAAAACCCACGCGGTGTCGGGGGCAAAGACTCTCGCGGGTGTCCCCCGCACACACGCGCACGATCATGGGGACGAACGTTTGTACCTGCGTGGAACACCTGACAGATCCGACCTGGCGCCTGAGCATCTGTACTCGACATGCTAAGGCAGCATTGCAACAGGCAAAGCGCTGCTACGTTCCTGCAGAGCGGACCTCACGGTGCCCTTCCAGTCCTTCCAACTTTCCCTGCGCGTTGCTCACAGGCCGTCATTTACCGGTGGTTCACACCAGCCACAGGGGTTCTGCCGGTCCCGATGAGCAGGATGTCTGCGCTTCACTGACCTTGCTGTCTCCGTTGCACAGAGCCATAGAGGACCACCGTGTTGTGGATGAGCTCTCCCCGTTGCCTCGGTGTCCCAGATCTGAGAAGCTGCTGCTGCTGCTGCTGCTGCTGCTGGAGCTGGTCGGGGGTTGGTGCTGCTACTGTTGCGGTGGCTCCGGCTCCGGTTCGGCTCCTCCTCCGGGTGCAGAATAAACTTTGCCCAGTGCGAACGCACGAAATAAATGTGTGTTTTCAGTGGGTGGAGCACAAAGTTGCGTCCAAAAATATAAAATCGAGTCTGGCCCAAACACGTAGAGACACTCACATCCGAGACCCCTTATTGAAGCTCTACCTTCGAGTTCTTACGGCGGGTTTAGGGAGAAAATACCCAATTAGAGCGGTCCTTTTATTCCCAGTCCGATGTATAGATTTAGAATATGTTTAAAATATTTATAAATCAGCACAAATGTAATTCCAGCTGGGTTGACCGCGAAGACACGAGGATCATAAAAACGTTTAAAGGCCAAATGGAAGCATTTGTGGGTTCAGTACCTTTCTCGAGGGCACCGCGGCAATGCTCTGAAGGTGTACTAGATTCCATGCACCTCAGCCCAGTCCCCACCAGACGGAGCTACCACAAAACCGAATCACTTCAACGCGTGTGGATACAGCCTAGATTAAATTGGCAAACTTTCTGTAATCGCCTTTAAATTTTAACCACCAAATCATGTATCAGGCGACAAATGCGAAACAGCGACAGTATTAGCGCCACCTGGTGGTTCCTGTAACAGATGCGTTTGACAGGTGTGTATTACACCTGAAAACACTGGCGTGACACAACAGCGGTTGCACCGACGCGTAAAAAGACTCAGGATATATTTGAGACGTATAAACAGTTAAAATCACATGAAATCAATCACAGAAACTAGAAAAACCCTCAGAGAGTTCAGACCTGCACCAAGCGGTTAATTCCCCCCCACACTGTAATTTACACCAACACTAGTCAGCTGATACCTTCAGGAAGCCCGTCTGCCTGCGTGTGCTGCTGGTCTTGTGTTGGAGGGTTGGACTCATTGAGGATCAGTGACTGATTATAGACAATGATTCTGAAGAGACACAGAAGAAAGTTATCTTCAGTTACTGGAGGTTGTTACTAAGTGTTAAGCAGCGCTGCAGTAGTGACAGTTATACAGCATCAAAGCCACTTGGTCTTGGATGTTGTTACATCTTTGGGGATTGAATCAAGTTGGGCTTTTACGGCGTCTCTTAATGACAACTATCGTTTCTGGTCATCAGGACTCACTGGGAGACGGACAGACATCTGACCTTGGATTAGCTGTAGCTTTACCTTCTGCTGTCACATGCTGCTCTGCATTAAAATGCTTCTGTGTTGTCACATGTGCCACTAAATGGCTTCACGCGCACCCGCAGCAACCACAGGCCAGAACACGCCGTCGCTCATTAGCTAAGAATGAAGCCAGTGTCGTGACCAGTTTCAGCATGCCGACATTTAGAAACGTGGCTAAAATGTGGAATAAAAGGATGAACGGGTGTTAAACTGTTTTCCTTGTTCTCTCGAGCTGGCTGCTTCCATAAGGATTTAAATGAGCATTGGTTAAAATTCATTCCTGAAGCAGTCATACAGGAAGTGTTTTGATCACTAGTTCCTTTAAGGGCCAGTCTGAGGATGACAGAATGTATCTATGGAGCTCTCAATGGACTCTTTTCACAGTCATCATGTTGTAGGTGTAAAACATTTGCAGATGAGCGGGGCTTACAGTCAGTGTCCTGATCTTGTTGTGTAAATCTCCTGTATGAAAGGCTCAAAGGGGCATTTGGAAGCAGCATATTAATTTATTACTTCTTTCTTCTTTATCACCCTTAACTTCAGCTACACTATTGGTGTATTGGTGTTTACCCACCTTCTATGACCTAATTTTATGTTCTCTGCTGTCAATACGAATACACATATGAAAACAGACGTAAGAACATTTGCTTTTACGTTGAAATCAACAGTGATTTAGAGAATGGAGCAAACAACAGAAAAACCCTTTCAAGTAATCTTTCATGCTCAGTGCCTCTCCCTGCTGGTCACACAGACAATCAACACGTCAGCAGCCCAGTTTCCAGGTCGATGTTTTATGGTAATTTAAATGGCAGCAAAGTCAGCAAGGGCGACCTCAGGGTGATTTACACTTAATATTTCAAGTGCTACAAAAGTAACTAAACAAAGTATTTGTTGTGAACACAAGTTGCTTTATTTTTTTACAACCAGGGTTCGAACATTTGCCCAGGTCAGATTCAGGCACTTTTTAAGGGTTGTATGATGCTATAAACATGGCTACACGACCAAGGGGAGGAGCAGGGAGGAGCAGTTTCTTTATGCCCTTCTCTGCTCCTCTCTGATGTCCCTTGCTCCTCTCTGATCCTCTCTGCTCCACTCTGCTCCTTCCTGATTACCCATGCTCCTCTCTGATCCTCCTCGCTCATTGGAGCAGAGTGGAGCAGACAAGAGCAGGGAGGAGTCGGGAGGAGAAGAGAGGAAGCTCAGAAGCTGTCCATTGATGTCCACCTTCTGTCACTTGGTGGCAAGTTTTGATTTTTTATGGAAAATTTTGCAGCAAAAGCTACAGATCGCATCTTTACTGTGTGTAATGGTGTAATGGTCATGGACACCGGCCATCGTGTCTTTTTGGGAATGTGAATGTGGCACATTTCTTGGAAGGAAACCTTTGATGTCAATTTACCTCGGAACGGAATTCTTTCTCTCTTGTTTTGACACGTCATCTGTCGGTCGGGGACAGATTTAGAAGCTGCACACAGGCACTTCCGGGTTTTCCGTGTTGATGTTCTTCCTACTTTGAACTTAAACGGTATAAGTTTCTTCTTGTTTGTCGTGGCTGTTATGGTGTCACTAATGCGCAGTTGATCAAATCTGGAATATAAGAAATTTTGTCCTGTTGCGTATCACTGTAATCCGGACTTTAATGTTGATTTGACATGCTGTCCTCGTCACCAGGTACGCATGATGTCTGAGCTTTCATTCTCCTAATTCTTTTCTGCTCGCTCGTTTTTGTCACGATAATGCTGCACGTTATCCGATTATTTCCAAATGTGGACATTTGAAATAATCTGGTGCTTATTCAGTCAATATCGCGTACTTAACGGGTCACTTCATTCATTTTTCTTCACAACAAAACTAAATTATGACGCAGCGCAGGAGCCCATCAGTGGAGGCGGCTAGAATCCCATTCTTTTCATTTTACTGGGCTGATGTTGCTTTTGGTTTGATTTTGCTTTTATTTCGCGCATGCATGTATGTAATAGAATTCATGCTTATATGTATCCACTCTGTCAAAGACGTCCATCTGTGAAGATCCAGTTCAGTTACAACTGGAACCAACTTTATTTCTGTAGGATATATGTATTGCTGAAATGATTACGGCTTTATGATGTCTTAAATCGCGAGAGTATATGCTGATAACAACCCATGACATTTCAGTCATAATATGAACTGTAAAGTGTTTATTCCATTTTATTAGGCTCAGACAGATGAAACCAATGAATGAAAGATGAATTTGTAGCTTGTTGCTCTGATCTCGTAATTACATGCACAACTACCGGCTGCTGAAAATCTACTTTATTTTTTTGATGCTGTAGTAGTTTTAATCAAAGAGACTCGTTGGGCTGGTTAAGTCACTGTTTCTGTTTAACCTCCAACATTGTTCCTGTATTTATGCAGATTATCTCAGGGCCTACCTGGGTTGAGCCCTTCCTCTCCAGGATGGAGCGCTCAGATTTGCTCTCGCACAGAAACGGGCGGCAGAGGAAGGCGACGGGTACATCACCTTTACTGGATGGAATGAGGGGAACACATAAGCGAGAGATGAACATTGCTGTGCCAGAAGAAGAGGCAGAGGCTCTCATCGGAGATTCTGACTCTGACAATCACGGGCACAGAGTGGAGCGTGGGATCCGAGGAGAGTTGGGTAGTGTGTCGCTCCTTCTGTTCCTCTATGTGCTGCAGGGGATTCCTCTGGGACTGGCTGGTAGTGTTCCTCTGATCTTGCAGACTAAGAAAGCCAGCTACTCAGACCAAGCCTTCTTCAGTTTTGTCTTTTGGCCATTTAGTCTAAAGCTGTTGTGGGCACCACTGGTGGATTCTCTTTACTTCAGCAGGTTTGGCAGAAGGTAAGAACGTGTGACTGTTGGGATTCTGTCTCTGGATAGTCTAGAATCCCACCACCTGTCTCCCCACCAGGAAGTCATGGCTGGTCCCCACACAGTACCTGCTGGGCTTCTTCATGATCTATCTCTCTGGGACGGTTAATTTGCTGCTGCAGAGTGAAGGAGGACCTCAGATTGTACCACTGACGGCAGTCTTCTTCATGCTTGCCTTCCTGGCGGCCACACAGGTAGCTCCTCTGCTCTTCATTAAGTTGTAGTCCATTCTGCTTAGGCATGTACATGGCTGCATTAGCAGTATCTTTAAGTCCATTCCTGTGCAACCCTGGCAACTTTATGTTGCTGTTGATAGAAGTCTCCAATTCTCCTCCTCCTTTCAGGACATTGCTGTAGACGGCTGGGCCCTGACGATGTTGTCCAGAGAGAATGTGGGCTACGCCTCTACGTGCAACTCTGTGGGCCAGACAGCTGGGTACTTCATGGGCAATGTGCTCTTCCTGGCTCTGGAGTCTGCAGACTTTTGTAACAAATACCTCAGAGAGGAACCCAGAGACATGGGCATCGTCACGCTGTCGGGTAGGAGACATTGAAAGAAGGGCAGTGGCCTGAGTGATCAACTCAGGCCACTGCCCAGCTCAGTGTTTTTCTGCTCTCTTCTTTTCTAGACTTCCTGTTCTTCTGGGGAGTGATCTTCTTGGTTTCAACCACCTTAGTGGCCATCATGAAAAAGGAGAGTGGGGAGGGCAGAGGGGACCGTGGAGTCCAGGAGGAGACACAGGGTGTGATGGAAACCTACAAGCAGCTGTCTTCCATCATCAAGTTGCCCACAGTCTTCACCTTCTGTGTTCTGCTTCTCACAGCTAAAGTACATCAGTGTGACAGTGTGAAGTATTTGGTTTACGTCCACAACACCTGCTCAAGACTGAATGTCCCTCTGCTCTTCTCTTAGATCGGCTTTTCTGCGGCAGATGCAGTGACTGGCCTGAAGCTGGTGGAGGCCGGTGTTCCCAAGGAGACGCTGGCGCTGTTGGCAGTGCCTCTGGTGCCTTTGCAGATCCTCCTGCCTCTGGTCATCAGTAAATACACTGCAGGACCCAGACCTCTGGATGTCTTCCACAAGGCCTTTCCCTTTAGGTTCTAAAACCCTCTCAGACAGACACATGCCCACACAGAGCTTCCACCTAAAACCTGTTTTTGTGGCGATAGGTTGCTGATGGGCCTGGAGTACGCCCTGCTGGTGTGGTGGACCCCCAGTGTGAGACAAGAAGGAGGGTTTCCTCTGTACTACTATGTTACAATACTGCTCAGCTACTCAGTACATCAGGTTTGACATTTCACCTTTTCCTCTTTGTTGTGTTCATTCAGCTTTTCCCAGAACTAGAACCTCTGCCTAAATTCCATATTATCTTGCTGCATGAAATTACAGAATGCAATAGAATGCAATATTCAACCAAGGAAATATACATATTTTGTGAAGTCTTTGAGGTGTGATCAGTGTGTTGCTCCATCAGGTGGCGCTGTACAGTATGTATGTGGCCTGCATGGCCTTCCATGCTAAGGTGAGTGACCCCCTCATCGGTGGCACCTACATGACCCTGCTGAACACCGTTACCAACCTGGGTGGGAACTGGCCCTCCACTGTAGCCCTGTGGGTGGTTGATCCCCTGACGTTAAAGGGGTGTCAGGGGGCCGTCGAGCAGAACTGCAGTTCTGCTGCAGCAGCGGAGGTGAACCGTCAACTGGAAAACATGTAGAACAACAGTTCTTTAGCTGGCCTTCACTAACACTTCTTCCCTCTTCAGCTCTGCGTTGACGCGGGTGGCGCCTGTGTGACCACACTGGACGGCTACTACGTGGAGTCGGTGGTGTGTGTGGTGATTGGGCTGCTGTGGTGGCTCTGGCTGGGGAAGAGGATGAAGCAACTGCAGGAGAGGAGCCCTGATGCCTGGAAGTGCAGAGTGAATCGTTGACCATCATCCATCCACTCACAAACTTCAAAACCTCACTTTTTACTCTGCTGCTGACTGATTAAAGTAGTCTTTATTTTAAGTCTTTTCAGCTCAACCCTATTATTTTTTTTATTTTTTACTTCAGACTCATGTTTGAGTCTTGGTGGCATCAAGAGCATATGTCTTTCACTCATTTGTTAATGTTTTAATGGTTAAATCTGTTTTATGTTCCACCGATGTCATATGTGCCTTGTTTCGGAGGGTTTGAAGCCGTCCTTCCAGTCCTGTGGTAGGAAGCTGTTCTGCCTAAAAAAAAATTTTAATGGGGATAAATGCACTGATAAACAGACTTGAGGCTGATCCACCTGCTTCTACTTGTTGTCATGCGTCTGACCTGTGATTCAGCTCTTTTGCTCTACAGATGATGGATTTACTCATCAGAAAGGGAAGATTTTAGCAACATATTTATTTAAACCAGCTGTTAATCCTCATCTATCCAGCTGGTAGACCAGCTGAGAGGATGGACACCAACGTGTTTATGATCACATATTCTCCATATGGATCTTTTGACGAGACCTGTGTGATTTATTTTATACTGAGTTTTTCAACTGGCTTTCAGCTGGCAACTCAACTTTGCCCCACCATGATGCTTTCATACCAAAGTCTAGCGCAGGGGTCGGCAACCCAAAATGTTGGAAGAGCCATATTGGACCAAAAAAACAAGAAACAAATCTGTCTAGAGCCGCAAAAATTAAAAGCCTTATCTAGGGCTTATAATAAAGGCAACACATGCTGTGTCTATATTAGCTGCATTAGTCTACTTTCCAAATGATAAGTAGGTTACAAATACATAGTGAGAATTCATGATGAAATGTTTATTTTCCCTGCAGCGCATTCTGGAGAATGACGCACCACGTGGCCACTCTGCTGTACGATGGCACTTCAAGTTTAACTTCCATTTTAATGAGATGTTGAAATTAAATATTTATTATATACATTTATACAGCATTGGAAAACTTTAAGAATGTTTGTCACGTTTTCCCTCCTGCAGAAATTGTATTAAAACAATTTCCATTTTCATATTTTTGAAAAAACTCCAGGAAGCCACTAGGGCGGCGCCACGGAGCCGCATGCGGCTCCAGAGCCGCGGGTTGCCAACCCCTGGTCTAGAGGAATACTGTATCTGACATCATTCAGTTTTGATATATAGCTTGTCATTAAAAAAACGTTTCTAACTGAACCTGAAGCTTTGACGACAGACGAGTTTCTTCACAAACACACAAGACTCACGAGGTCACATTCTGGTCGTATTTTATGACAATTCTCACTTTTCAGGATCTCAAACGCCTCCTCACCCGAACGCGGATATAGCGAGATGCAAATGCTGCCAGGGCCTGATGCTGTTTCAGAACTGTGTGCAGATCAGCTGGTCTCTTTCCCGACGGCGCTGCTGAGGAAAGCATGATGTGACCAAGCTGGATCACACCGGATCGGCTGATCAAGTCACAAGAAACACACCTGAGGAGCAAATCTGTAAAAAAAAACAACTGTTCACACATCAGTCAAGAGTCTAAAAAGTCAGCGTTTTCTTTGTTCTACATTAATTTAGGCTCCCGGCCTGGTTAATCCATCGTCTCCTAAAACTCCATTAAGACATGAAGCGTTGATCCGCCGCAGAGCCTCTAATTGCCACCACACCTTTACAGACCACAACATTCGCACCCACCAACCACATCACTATTGGTTGCACCAATGCCCCAACAGGGAATTCTGGGAGCTCTTTGGGGTCTGTTCCAGCATAAGATGACCCCATGTGTCAATATGAGCAGTCAATGCAGCACTGTCAACCACAACAACCCAAAGATTGGTGTAAACTGCTTGGGATAGTGACCTTAAAACAAATTTAAAATTTGAGAAATTTTTTGTGTCACAAACATGAGTGTTTATTCCGATGGTTCATGCCAGGTCGCTGTTCGTACCAGTGGTGCAGATACTAGTAAAAATGGGATTAAAAGGTTATTTAACTCCTTTCAGGCCCAGAGATTCTTCAGTCCAATTCATAATTCATGGACATTCGTGGAAGCATTACCGTTAAATAAATAGCGGTTTCCTCACTGGCACTCGTGTTTAGCACAAAGCACTTTGGACGACGTCATGTTCTGCAAACCGTTTGCAAACGTGATGGATTTCAACAGTGCTCCTGCTCTTAGTTGGGCTGCAGCTCCTCAAAGAACTTATCAGTCCTACTCCGCGAAGGTCAGAAGACGGTGGTTGTGAAATCTGAGGTGTGGTCATCGCAGTGAGGCGGCCTTTACGAACACTCGACTGTGGCGCACTGGAGTTCCATACCCACATCTCCACTCTGGGCGGTGACAGGATACGTAGTGTGGATGTGCAACATTGGAAGTGTCTGTAGCATCCATATTTTATTTGCTCCGTTTCTTAAAATACCAAAAGAAAAAGAAAAAAAAGTCATGAAATAAAGTCCCAGGAGGCGCGGTGGGTCATAGGTTCATGCGTAGATGGTCAGGCCGCTTGGGTGCAACAGGATAGGCTGGCTGCTTTATCTGAGCCAGGCTGACCCCAGCCGGCTGACGGATAGGGAGGGGGGCCGAGGCCTCGGAACTGCTGGTGATGTCCATCTGCTCAGGCGTGGACAGCTCCATGGCCTGCTCCTGAGGGGACTGGAGGATGCTGGGCCCTCCGCCGGGAACCAGGGGGCTCCGAGCCCAGCTGTCCCCAGCAGAGAACTTGACTGGGCTGCAAAAAAGAAAGAAAACACACACACAACTGATTTGGGGACAATAACAACCAGATGTAGACATCACAGAAGAAACACATTAGGACAAATGACAATTTATCCTTGTTGTTTCCATGGGTGTGGTTGGAAGAAAGCAGTGCCGTACCTCAGCGGGGTTCTCGGGCTGCCCATGATCCGCCGAGGTGAACGGATTTTGGGCTCGAAGGAGAACTTCTCTTTGATGTTTTCTAGGACTGATGGTGCAACGTAGGTAAAACCCTGGACACACATTAGAGACAGATCACAGATGCAGGCAGGACTAGTTTGAAGACGAGACCCTGATCAATCTAAAGAAAATGAAGAGAGATGAAGAGTCGGTGCCATTTTAAGGAGGAAACGTTACCAAAAAGGCTTGATTGGCACTCTCGCTGAGGGTCGAGTCGTCTGGGCTGTCAACTGGTGTTTGACTGGTGAACTTTGAGTCAAACTGACTCACGTCCTCAGCTGATTGCTGCAGAGACCGATTTTCTAATGAATAAATACACATGTAGACAAAGAGCTGGACTAATTTTTCCTCCTTACCAGGAACGGCTTGAAGGGCGGCTCAACTTTCCGGGCCAGTAAATCCTCCCAGTTAATGTGTCGAAAGAAAGGATGTGCCTGTGACCAACAGAGCATCACAGAGTCAAGGTTCCAAACATGGTGATGTTTGTCAGGCCAGCAAAGGGAAACAGTTATAGCACTTATCCAGGTTATAGCCTCACACACTCATGTGCACAGCTAGATCCTGTGTTCTAAATCTGTAAATGCACAGATACGCCTCTATTGGGTGAGAAGCCAAGTGCACACCTCTGACATAAGTTCAATGGCTAATTAAGCCCGTGAAGAACCATGGTGCTTCAAACGCGTCTCAATGGGTCCTCACCTGCACCTCTGTGGCGTCTCCTGCTCCCGCTCCCAGACGTGATGAGGCGTTTCTCTTCAGCAACTGTACAACCAGCCGTCAAACTTTAAGTCACATACTCCCACAACTAAACTGAACAGAGTACACGTGGAATATCAAGTACCCGCTTCAGAAGATCTCGGGCTTCCTGTGTGAGGTAGGGAGGCAGATTGAGTTTACACTTGAGGATCTTGTCGATGGTCTTTTTGCGGTTTTCGCCAGTGAATGGCGGCTGCAGGGAGGAAAGAGTTTACACCAAACTGCTTCACCAGAGAGAAATCCTCAGAAAAGCTTTGACTGACCGCTCCCGTCAGCATGTCGTACATCAGAGCACCCAAACTCCACCAGTCCACAGCTCTGTTGTGTCCACTCCTCATCAAAATCTCCGGGGCCCTGAAAGACGATGTGGACACGTCTGTCACCGAGAAATGTGATGGGAGAGCAGAGCCAGCAGCTCTACAGTCACAGAACAACAGCTCACATGTACTCGATGGTACCGCAGAAGGTGTGGGTGACCGTTCCATCGTGAATGGACTCTTTGCACAAGCCGAAGTCCGTCAGCTTCACATGTCCTGCAGAAAAACAGAAGCTTTAAAGACATCAACATTCTAGATTAGTTCTGAGACGGGCTGGGAGTAGCTGGTGTTTGACATGTGCAGATATGAATAATTCTGATGGAGATAAGAATCTCCAGACTGATGCACATGTGTACATGAACAAAGACCTTGGCTGTTGAGCATGATGTTCTCTGGCTTCAGATCTCTGTAAATTATGCCCTTCTGATGGAGATGACCCAGAGCCATGGAGATTTCTGCCAGGTAGAAGCTACAAAGGAAAAGCAGAGACCTTTGAGATGTTGACAGTGATCTGCCACTTGCTTGTGGATGCAGTTTTAGCTGTCCCACTGTCATTCTGTCCCTGCTCCACTGCTGCTGAGCTTTACCTCTCTTTATATAGCAGCAACACTGATGGGGGGTAATAAGAGCAACAGGCTCACCATGCTGTGTCTTCCATGAAGATGCCCTCACGCTCCAGCTGCATGAAAAGTTCTCCACCTGCAGAGATGAAGAGGGTCAGTGACGCAGAAACACAGATGGATAAAGTGCCCCTAACACCACAAGCTGTACTCTTGCTCTAACACAACAGGTTGTTTCCCTTGCACTAACACCACATGTTGTTCTCTCGCTCTAACAATTAAGGCTTTTCTCTTGCTCTAACACTGCAGGCTGTTCGCTTCCTCTAACACTGCAGGCTGTTCTCTTCCTCTCACACCGCAGGCTGTTCTCTTCCTCTGACACCGCAGGCTGTTCTCTTCCTCTGACACTAAAGGCTGTTCTCTTGCACTCACACTACACGCTGTTCTTTTGCACTAAGACTAAAGGCTGTTCTCTTGCAATAACACTACAGGCTGTTCTCTTCCTCTAACACTGCAGGCTGTTCTCTTCCTCTAACACTGCAGGCTGTTCGCTTCCTCTAACACTGCAGGCTGTTCTCTTCCTCTCACACCGCAGGCTGTTCTCTTCCTCTGACACTAAAGGCTGTTCTCTTGCACTCACACTACACGCTGTTCTTTTGCACTAAGACTAAAGGCTGTTCTCTTGCAATAACACTACAGGCTGTTCTCTTGCATTGATACTAAAGGCTGTTCTCTTGCGCTAACACTAGAGGCTGTTCTCTTGCACTAACCGCTCAGGTACTCCAGGATCAGATACAGCTTCCCTCCAGTCTGGAAGGCATAGATGAGATCCACAATGAAAGGGTGCTTCACTTCCTCCAGGATGTTCCTCTCTGCTTTGGTGTGGGCTGTGTCCTTGGCATTACGGACAATCATAGCCTGTGCAAACAGTATCGAGGAGTGAACAGTCAGTGCTTCCTGCTGCTCTCCTGAGTCACACTTGTAGGCTTGCTCATCTCCCCATCAGCAGAAGAGAACTTTAGTCAAAACAACACTTTCTACGTAGCCCAATATGACCACAGAACAGACGCAGCACATAAGTATTACAAATGACTGAAGACTTCTAACTATATAGTCATTGTTGTCCAGCACTACGGGAGCAACACTGAAGACAGTGGTTTTGCGTAATGTGTTGTCATGAATTTCAAAAAGGAAAGTAATCAAATGGTTGGTTGCAACTCATTTATACAAGGCTGAGCTGCAGTGAGAGGGCTGAAACAGTCAGTCACAGTCTGACCTAATCTCAGTGCCAGATGCAAGACAAGTACATAGACGTGTTCATGTGTAACTGCAAGCCTTCAATACCTTCTTCAAAACCTTCATTGCAAATATTTTGCCCGCTCCTGCTCCCACCACCTTTCGAACTTGAAAAACCTGCAGAGAAGAAAAAGGGCCTTAAAACCAAAAGTGTGACATGCTTCTGGCCTCCCTTCTTGCTTGCTGGCACTAGCCTACCTTTCCATATCCGCCTTTCCCGAGGACCCGCAGCAGCTCAAAGCACTCTGGCCGGATGCCCTCCGTCCCTTGGTTGACGCTGTCCTCCGATATCTCAATCTTCTCACAGTCATCCATGTTGCTGCATCAATGTTCAGGGATTCTTTTATTTTTCACAAAGTCCAAGGAACACGTGCATATATAGAATGTGCTTCATACTTACAACTCAAAGCCACTACACTGATCCATGATGTCATTGAGTTGAACCTGAAAATCAATCACTAAATAATTTTAATCTTAAAACAAAAACACTTTGGAGCATAAAACATAATGAGAATACAGGTGATAGACAGTTGTATAAACAAAGAAATAAAGGAGAATAGATGGAATGATCAAAAGACATCAATAAATTACAGATAAACTTGTCCAGAATAACTCAATCCCAATCAGCACTTCAACCATTTGTTTCAGTATCACGATGATGATGCCCCTCCAGAAATAGCTACAATGCATGGGCAGCATTTCATCAATAATTCAGGTGGGAGATAATCATTTACAAATACTTTAGAATCGATTCTTCGTTGGTAACAATGTCACCATTCTGCAGCATCATCAGATGTGTGGCATTATTCTGGAGCCATTCTCTAAATTGTTAACTGCAGGTGGCAGAAGGAGCTGCTCTGATCAAAGTTGCTTCCAACAAGAGATTAGTAGATATTTCGCAACAGTTGTTTAGTACTTTGTTTCTGCCGGCTAATCCTGCACACAGTAACCGATCTATATCTGCCGCATGCTTTTATAATACGAGGCATGCAGCTATTTAACTCCACAGCATCTGCAGGAGTTCACTAAAATAAACTGTTGCACACGGAGCCACATTTGTCACTGCGGCACCTTTGGCCAAGTTAGGCTGTGTTTGTGCACCGTGACAGCGACGCTTTAACGCCTGACAGCGTCAACAGCGAAAGCCACCACAACACGAAGCTTTCCTCCTTGTGAATTTAAGTCGGAGGGTTGAAAGCTCAGTCACCAAGGCTGTCAACTTCACGGTTTGCGAGCTAGCATTAGCCGGAGCCGCCACAGATTGAGCAGGCCGGAGCTGCAGGAGGAGGCCCGAGGTGCTCGCCAGGCTAACGGCTAGCTGCTCCCCAGACTTTCTGCTGTGACAAGTCTGGTATTTTCGCTACATTTCTCCACTCAAGTACCTCCTCGTTCTCGTCGTCGGAGACATTTTCCTCCGGTTGGTCTAAATCAATGTCAAACACTCCAGCCATTGCAGCGCTCCGCTCGGTTGGCTCTGTCGCGGACCACAAGAAGACCAGGCGTCCCCCACCTCATGGACAAACACACACCACCACCGCCATAACCGGCTACTACACTGAGCATGCGCACAGCGACACAGGGCGAGCGGGGCGGGGACACTTGCGACGTTATAAATATTCCTTTTAAATATTGCGAAGCACATTAAAACATCTTCTCTCATGACAAAAAAGAAAGCAATTAGCAACAATCAATTATATTAAAACAACCAGAGTAATCAATTATGTTAATGTTAGAATAGTTGGAGTCAAATATTGTACCGTATATACAGTAGTTTCCAAACGGCTCTTTACCGCAAGCGCTTTCTTATTTTGAAATCATTCACGGACAGGAAATGATTCTTTTAACTTCCGTTGGCGGCAGACTTCCCGTTGCTTTCAAACAGACAAAACAGAAACGTGTAATGACTGGGTGTTGAGGTAATGTCTCAAGTAATAAACCTGCAGCAATGTGACTTGATTCTAAGTTAGGGAAGTCGCCTCTGCGGGAGCTTATACACAGTTTTCATGACGTAAAAATGTCCATAGTAACCGTGCAACTCGGCCAGTGCGGTAACCAGGTAGGTCACGAGCTGTTTGAGGCCATCAGCCGCGATGCGCTGCAGGACCACCGGAAGTTGTTCAGCACAGCAAGTCGCGAGCGCTTTTTCAACCAGACTGCTCGAGGAGGTGAGTCACCTGCTGAGCCGTGAGCTGTTTGTAGCGCACCTGCTTACCTGTGCAAGCGTTTCCGTTTATCAGACCTCGTGGCCAGAGCCGTGCTGGTTGACATGGAACCCAAAGTCATCAAACAGAGCATCAGCAAGGCAAACTCCTCCGGCAGGTGGCGCTACGGAGAGACATCCCACTTCTTCCAGAATCAGGGTTCTGGGAACAATTGGGCCAATGGGTAAGACCAGGACTAGGAGCCTGAGTGTTTTTACGCTATTTAGATGGGACACCCTGTGAGATTTAAGTTGCCTTCTGTGTCAAATATAAAGGAAAAAGATGTAATTCTACATAGGAAAAAAGAGTCTAAACAAAAGTGGCCTCAACCCTATTCTAACATATGGATGTGCTGCTTCCGTGTGCATGAAATAATTTTATAGTTTTCAGCTGACACTTACAGCAGGCAGATCAGGATGTTTTGGGTAACGCTGCTCCTGACTAGTCGCTGTGATCTTGCAGCTACTGCATCCTCGGACCTCGCCACAGGGACGTGGTCGAGGATCTGGTGAGGCGAGAGGTGGAGCAATGCGACAGGCTGTCTGGATTTGTGGCAGTGATGAGCGTGGCAGGGGGGACGGGCTCTGGAGTCGGCACCTACCTGACCCAATGTCTCCGAGATGCCTTCCCCAAGTCCTTCATCCTCAACCACCTCACCTGGCCGTACGGCACCGGGGAGGTACGTGGCTGTGAGTTGCTGGCTGGTGGTGTTTCAGCAGTTAGAATGCTAGAATGCTGCAGTCTTACCTTTTCTGTTTCAGGTGATAGTGCAGAATTACAACTCTGTGCTGACTCTGGCTCACCTCCACCAGCTGTCAGACGCAATTCTGGTGCATGAGAACGACACGTTGCACAAGATCTGCGCCCAGCTGCTCAACAACAAACACATCTCTTTCACCGATGTCAACAGGGTGATCGCTCAGCAGCTGGCCAGCATCCTGCAGCCCGCCCTCACCCCGAATTCATATGGAGCCTACAGCAGGAACCCTTTGGGTGGGAAGCAGTCTTTCCATCTCCTCATTGTCTTGCCACTTGCTTCTTGATATGTTGGTGACTGTAGTGTGAATGTCTCCTCCTCTCAGGGGAGCTGGTGAGCTCTCTTGCCTGCCACTCAGAGTACAAGCTGCTCAGCATGTCAACTATCCCACAGATGCCCAGTTCCTCCATAGCCTACAGCACGTTCAGCTGGCCCGGTTTGCTCAAACACCTGCGGCAGATGCTAATCTCTAACACCAAGATGGAGGAGGGCAAGTGCTCTTCATCAGTGATGGTTACGCGTTGCATGTTTTTGTGTCTCAACAATAACCTCTGACAGGTATAGACTGGCAGGTGCGTCCATCTGCAGCTTCTGGGCGGTCTAGGAGTCTTCCAGGACGCACTTTTAACGTCTCTCTGGCCAATCTGCTGGTGCTGAGGGGGAAAGAAGTGTACAGTGCAGAAACAGGTCAGACAGACGGTTCAGGTGCATTCTGGATCGACTGGGTGATTTTTAAATTTTTTTATATGTGCCGTAATTTCCGGACTATAGAGCGCACCTGATTATAAGCAGCATAATCTAATTTTAGAAAGAAAATCAATTTTGTACTTATACAAGCCGCACCGGATTTTAAGTCGCAGGTATCCCACGTAGTAATATGAAAAATTAGATCGAAATCATTCAGTACCGGTATGTTTTTATTACCGTAAGAGACGAGTCACTGACGAGTGACAAACAGACAGGTAAGAAACAACAGCCACTCTTTTCACTTGTATGTTTATACAGAGACCTTAAATCCAAATTTTATCACGTCAGGATTTTTTAACTTTTCTTTTAATTTAATCTGTTTAGCAACATAAACAAATATATTCTACCGGTAAACGCTTTTTTTCTAACGGTGTCTGTAATGCAGCTACCTTGAAATATACGTTTGTATCAGCTACACACAAATTACGTTGTTTATGCATTTTTACTCAAACAATGAACAATCTAAAACTCCCCGATGGCCCACCTCTAAAATCTTCTATTTTCATCGAGGTGGCGATTGCTTTTGCCTTCCGTCTGATTTGTACAGCGGAAACACCGCGGCCGCCTGCTCTCTGTGTGTTCACCCAGTCTTCCAGAAAGTTTTCAAGCTCGGGCCACCTGCGATGTTTATGTCTAAAAGCTTTTGTCATCTTTTTGCTTTGGATCAGTTCTTCATGCTGGCGTCTCCACCTTCTCGCCATTGATTACCGTAATGTATGCCAAGATTAAGTGCGGCAGCTGGATTTCCTTCTTTAACCGCCAGAGTGATCGCTTTTAACTTAAAAGCCGCATCATATGCTTTTCTTCTAGTATTTTCTATGTTGATGAGGGTTAGTAAAAATGACTGATTCACAATAGTTGTGATAGTGAGCCACGAAAAAAAACCATAAATAAGCTGCACCGTAGAATAAGCCGCAGTGTTTAGAGTGTAGGAAAAAAGTAGCGGCTTATAGTCCGGAAATTACGGTATGTAAAATCTTGAGTGTTGGTTATCCATTACACTGATTTTAAAGCTCGACAAAAGAGTTTCTGTTAAAAAGGGGGCCACAGTCATGAGACAGTGCATGTCCTCTCAACAGGTAGCTTTGAGGACCCGACCCTCTACACATCCTGGCTACCACCAGAGGATGCGTTTCACCTGTGGAAGACGGAGGTTCCTATAAATAAGTATGAAAAAAGTGCCACGCTGGTCAGCAACAGTCAGGCTCTGCTCAGACCTCTGGACAACATGGTGGCAAAAGCCTGGAACATGTTTGCATCCAGGTGAGTGGTCGGTCCGGCAGACTCTGCCCCAGTCTTCACAGGAGGCTGAAGCCAAATGGGTTAAATGGACCCAGATCAGAAATTCACCTGTGAATTCGCTGCAACTTGAGGGAGCCTCTGCATTTATTAATAGCTGCAGTCATCAAACGTCCTGTTGAAACATATGTACAATTATAGACTCATACTCTGGATCAGTTATTTTCTCTAGTTTTAAGGCACAGAACCATTAAATTGTATTTTCATTGTAAAGTAGGAGAAAATGGAAATAACATACTTACAGATAAATTCAGACATTAACAAGGTGGCACTGTCATTTTATTTTTTTTAAAAAATAGCCTTTTTCTGCATTTAAGAGTGAATGAGTTCAGCCTCAGTCAGGAAGAAGAATGACCATGAATGAGCTCCGCCCCCTCTGTGTTTTCTTTCTTCCAGGGCATACATCCATCAATATGTCAAGTTTGGCATCTCAGAGGAGAACTTTCTAGACAGTTTTACATCTCTTGAGCAAATCATCTCCAGCTACAGTCAACTGGGCTCCAGCGTAGAAGCCCCAAGTTGACCCCTTGAGCCCAGTCTAGCATCACTACCAAGCCCAGCCCTCCAGCGTTGTGAAATGACCTAGTTTGTTTGCACCATGAGATGAAAATGGAGACCTAATGACACAAAATGACAATATGATCAGGTAACATCTTTTCAAATGGATTTATTGTTTGTTTACATGGTAAACAGGCAACCTTGGAGCGCTGCTACGTTAAACAAAACGGTGCTTTGGGCTGGCGGACCACAGCTTCAGACAGCTTACAGACTGCTGTTGCCATGGGAACCTAACAGCCAACACCAGTCTGATAAGCTATCTGATGGGGTGGGAAGTGGTGGAACGGGGAGATCCTGCTGGGTGTGTCCAGAGCTTGTTACAGGGACAACAGCAGAAATAACCCCTGAAACCATTAAAGACATGTCTGGAAACAATAAAATGCACAAATAAATGCACTGTTCACTTACCTCACAGATTAAGTGAATGTTTGATTGTGTTGTTCAGATGTTTAAACCAGTTACAGGCTTAAGCTGAGAAACTACAGACTGGGAAACACTTTTGAAGATTTCCATGTTTTATATATGATCAGATCCAGGGTTCCACCCAAATGTACAGCATAGAAATTGGACTATTGGCTGAGAGTACAGTTTACAAATGGTGCCATCACTTCTCTTTGATTTGGTTCAAGTTAACTCAAGTCACGAGCGACCTTAAGATTGGAAACACACTTGTGCATACTAGGATATTTACACAATGTGCAAACCATCAATACCACGAAGGTGATATTGCTTTATTCTCAACACGCACAAAGTAAAATTAAGATTTTAGCAGGACAAGATCACGAGGGAAAACTAGACCCTGAAAAGAAAGACTGTGGTCCATCACAGTCATCTTAGTGGTACACTGTACAAACACCAGTCATTTCACATAATGTTAACAAAATTAAATAATTCAACGGTTAAGTCCAGAACAATGTTCAAAAGGAAGCCAGACCTTCCTGTCTTGCATAAGGCAATAGCATCTGATGGCCACCGCCCGCACGCAGCGCAGCAGCTAAAACATCTGAGGTCAACACATCTGTTAAAGTAACATGATCCGATCAGCTCAAGAGCCAATCACACTAAACACACCTAGAGAGCGAGATGACAGGAAGAACTACAAAACCTGGAAACAGACATCCTTTGAACTCACACACATACACAGACAAAACGTTGCCTGAATCTTTGCGTGTTCAGCCGCTGAGGATGATGAGGAGTGAGGTTTGTTTTTAGTGACTGAGGCTGAGCTGAGAGCTCAGCAGCAGCAGGAACAGTCCATTGGACGCCTGTCCAGCTTCTGTGTCTCCTCGTCACTTGGTTTTCTCCTCCGAGTGCCTCTGCTGCTGCAGACGCTTGGCGTAGCTCTGAGCCATGGAGTTGACGATAGAAATGACAAAGTAGCAGACCATCACCAGCACCACCTTCTCAAACACCCACGACAGCCAGTTGTCATCCTAGAAACATAAGATGATGCCAGGTTACAGTTATTACATCATAAAATGCTTCATGGGGGGGGGGGGGGGGGTGAATTTTAAACGAGGGTCACCCAGAGAGCTGTGATGACTGCTTCAGTCGATATACATCAACTCATACAAGTGTTAGAATCCATAAATGTCACGGTGAGCTGATGTTACAGCTCACACAGGCACACATAAAGAATGATGGTCCTTACCGCTGGGCCACTTTCTCCAGCATGGTGCAGCTTGTTCCTTTGGGCTTCAAGGTACTGGCTGAAGGGCTTCTGCAGGGATGGACCCACCCTGGGCACAGACCTGACATACAAGGCAGCAAAGAAAAGAACAAGTGTCATTCCACTCACCCGCTACCTAACAGGCTGGAGCAGTTATTCCTGATGAGTTGAGCAGCTGCTGACAGCTGGGCCTCCCTAACATCCCTGTCACAGCTTCAGAAGGGCATACAGTTGGGGCCCTTGTCTTGAATCTTCCACCTCCTCAGACCAGGAACTGAGCGAACTGAGTGAAGCAGCAACTCCTCAACCCTCCTTTTATACTCCATTGCCCTCTATAGGAGCTTGTGTCAGCCCCCTCCATGAGGAAGTGAGTCGGCATGATGTCATCACCTTTACCACCATCAGTGCTTTTGGTTGGAAACTTATCAGGGCACACTCATGTCCTTATAAGGTGGTGCAGATTAGCTCATTGGGGGGTCAATCATGTTGCATTTCATCAATTCATCTCATAGCAAGACTGTGATGATGCACTTTTAACCGCTGGTCAGCAAACAGCCTTACTGGGAGAGAAATGCCTTTTCTGGATTTAAAGAAGAGGGCGCGAGACAAACACACTGATTCTAGGTGATCATTCTAAATTAATCAAACATGTTCTGACTCATTTGCATTCACACAGAAACTGCCATGTAATCAGCTTTGTAGTACAGTTCAGTTCCATCAGATGACTGGGACAGAACCAGTATCTTTCTGACCTCAATATAACATCTAATAGAACATAAGGATAAGGATAAATTTAAACGGGGAAATTCACATCTAGTCTTTAGCTTTTAATGATGCTGCTCTTTTGGTAGTGGTGCTGATCTGGGATTTTGTGATATATTCATTTCATCTCAGCCAAGGAGTTTATCTTTTAATCCCATATTTTTTTTTAACCATTGCTAACATCCCCGTAGGAACAGGTGGGAGCATCGATATAGGCAGGAATGTACAGAGGTGTATAGTACTTGGGATGCTCATGACTGTGCCAGCAGTATTCATTCTTTAGGGTGTCATTTTGTGTACTTATGAGCAGAGTTAATCATCTAAAAATCACTGGTTCGAACAGCCGTGGAGGAGGTCTCCCTTACGACTCACCAATGAATCAGAATCAGAATGTTTATTTCACATGTATGACTGTACTTTGAGCATTGCTGGGGTAAGTCTGAACCTCCCCCACACATTTGGCCACCTCTGCTGCAGAAGTGGGCTGGGAAAGGGCTCCAAGTGGGTTCAGGACAGTGGTCAGAGCATCTATTCACACAGCGCCCCCCAAAGAGTGATCAAATCACAGCTGGAGCCGCTTAACACAGACTGGCCACCACAAAATCCACAGGGGAGCAAAATGAGTTCATAAAGAGGAGCTGAGAATGGGACTCACCCCATGAGTGACACCATTTGCTCCACGATGTGTTTGCTGAAGGTGACGATAACAAAGAGTTTCTGTGGGAAGAGAAGGCAGCTTTAGTTTTGGGGAATCAACAGACAACAGGAAAAAGAAAGGTAGGCGCTAAATACAGCAGAAGACCTGTGGACATCAGGTCCAGCACTAACAGTTGTTCCAGGCTGTCACTTCTATATAACCAGTTGGAGAAGATATTAGAACACATCTGTAACTCCTGTGTTTTCCTCTGGTCCTGAAACTGATCAGCCATGAAGCAGCACACACAAGCCTCCTAGACACAATCAGACAGGATATGACACGAGACGCCCCACCCGTACAAAAAACAAACCTGGAGACACACAATCACCCTGGGAGACCTCACTGTCTGCTTAATTTCCCTTTCATAAGTCCACTCTACAGGCGTCCTGCCGGCCCCCAGTGTGAGGGTCTGACAGACGGACCCGTTCACGCAACAATGTTTCCAGAATTGGGTGTAAAAGAGCCACATATGGAGAACAAAAGATGCCAGGAAGTAGCTGGTGGTGATGAAGCAGATCTGTTTAAAGATACCCATCATCCAACAGTGACCATTTTCAAAACAAAGGTAATGAGAATGTGACCTCTCTGGAGTTGAACATTTTGCCTGAAAGGATGTAAATGGGGCCTTGGATTCTTCCCAGCTAGTCACCCTCTGCTTCCAGACCATTAGTCAGTGCCACAGCAGACTCAACAAACCTCTTAGCAATCAAGATTGACTTTAGTTGGTTCATTTTTATGAAGTTAAACTGTTGTCACAAGCCTCCTTCCATTTCATCTGTTCATCTGGGAGTTCTTTAAATGATGCTGATGTCTTTGAAAGCTAAATCTCAAAGGGATTGTGGCAAATCACAGTTCAAATGGACATCATTTAGTCATCCTCTCAGGATCTAAGCTTGGGGTCTGATCGCCGCCCTCCCGCAAGCTCTCAATTGTTTAAAGTGAACCAGTCAGCCGTGTGCACCCTTCTGTTGTCTAGGTCTTGATATGGACAAAGAATCATGATCAGCCGAAGCATCAGATGAGTCATGATGAAAGCCAGGCTCCCTCAGTCACGACTGGTTGAGAACTGAAACTATACCAACCTGAATATGCATCTTTATGATGGCTTTCCCAATCAAAGTGGCACCAAAGAAGGTCCAGAAGGGAACCAGGAAATGACCGCAAGTTATTCCGGCCAGGTCAAACAGAGGATTGGGGATCTAAAGGCACAAAACACACATGAGCAAATAGTATTGTCAGCATTCAACACCTAAATGTGATGAAACTCACAGAAGCACAAGCCAGGATGCCAAAGAACCCCACTTTCTGCACCAGATGCTGGACTCCCAGTTTAGCTCTGGAGGCAAAATCCTGCACAGATTAAATTAATTGTGTGAAAATAAGTTGTGTTCAACAGATGTGTCACAATTTTAAGAAAAGCTTGTTTTGATCCCTTTTCACTTGGAACCAAAAACATCAGTGAAGACAAAGTTTAAAAAACAGTCACAAAGCAAATGAAAGTAGAGTCACCACTAGGTTTATTTGCTGCACAGTGGAGTTGCAGGTGACCTCCACAAATTTAACCTTAATTTAACCTCAATTAATTGAGAATCTCAGTTTCTGTAAAGAGGTGACATCTTTGGGCACAAAAGGCTGTTTTAATTGATTTTGTGTTTTGAAGTTGTTGTGAAAATGGATCAATAACACAAAATATCTGAACTTGCTCCCTCTGCTGTGTCTCTGTGCCACCTCTCAGATGACATTTGACCTTTGATTAGTTTATCAGCCTTAGATAAAATCCCAGCATTGAGAAAACCAGCATTCTTTATTTCTCTTGTAGGGGTACTTGTCTGTGGAAGGGGGGAACCCAGCTGATCTTAGAACTGCCTTTATTAAGTTTATATCTACTTTTTACAACCATTGGCTGTAGATTTGCAATGATTATGCGTGGGAGGGTTTTCTCTGTGCTTCTTCTTGACCATAGTCTAAAGTATTTTACTGATAATTAACAACAGTCTTCCCCCCAGAACTGCAGAACAGCTCAATGATTAGCCACAGCTACTAGCTTACTTAGGAAATATGTCTATGCCACCGGTTACTAGAGGGCGCATTGGCTCTTTCACTTCCTTCATTGTTACTTTTATAGCGGTGAAGATGTTTATATAGTGCTTTGAGCAGAACAGTAAAAGAGAACCCACAACCAAAGTAGCTGCTTTGAAAAATCATAATAAATGTGAAATAACTGAAAAACACTAACATGACTGGTGTTTCTCATTATTTGCTCAGGGTGCTTCTGGGTAATGTGTGAAATGATAAAATTTTAGATCCAAGGATGTAAAAGGAGACCCGAGCAGTTGGGTGAGAGTCTGATCAATGGCTCTTTGTGTTCTGCTGACTCAGCATTTAATCTCACATGACTGCAGTCATGTGAACATCGTTCATGACCCAACTGACATTTAAATTAGAGGTGGTTGAACAGAAAAAGTGAGAGAAGAAGAGAGCGCCAGCGTAGCCCAACTGAAGGGTGATTAAAGGGGAGTCGTGCTCACAATGACTCACCCGCCACCAGATCATTTACTGGAAGTACAGGGGAGGGGCTTCACTGAAGTCACATGCCTCTTCAAGACCAATCAAAGGACGCTTTTTAAAGACACCACGTTCGCTATGACTATAAAGGATGCTTCTGGCACCTGTGTTCAGCTGAACACTTGCATGTACGCGTTTGTGCATCCCTGACCTGAGCACCCTGAGCCTGCTCTAGCATCTCCTCAAACTCCTCATAGTCTTCATCATCTGGATCAGCCCCTGACTGACGCGCCGCTCTGGCCATGAAGTATGGAGGCAGCTCTCCGATGGCCGTGCCGGCTCCCTACAACAGCAAGAAGACACGTCATTTCAGCCTCATTCCTTAAGAAGCACCTAGCTGCTCTATTATTTAAGGTATGGCAAGATCATTAGTAGCTTCGCACATTCTAGAAGATAAAAAACAATCCGCTCTTAAAGCCTTGAACAAAGATCATTGACATTTTCACTACTGGCATGGTGACCCACTGTTATTCTACTTTTACTCACCCACATGCACGCCTCCAAGCGAACTTTTGACATGATTGAGAAAAGGGAGATGCTTTCCTCCATCACTCCATCCTGGGGGCAGACAATCTGGTCTGGATATGGTGGTTCTGGGAAATCTGTGGAGCCGCACTCGTACGCCGCCAGAGTCACTGATGCTATGTGAGGACCCTGAGGGAGAGATGGAACAGAAAACCTAACACCAGCAACTGTTTTACACCAGCAAGGCAGGCCACACTTCATGGTGCTTCACATATAACCTAAAGCTACAGTAGTTAAGCATACACAGACCAGGGAGTGACCCATCTGTGTGGCAGGTGGGTCATTTGTGAGGAGATGGTGAGACACCTGGCCTTAACACCAGCTGCACCACCTGGACCACAACAGAAGCACTCTATTATGATTCTCCAACATGATCCAGGGAGCAATAACGCTGGATTGACACTTCACAATTAGTCTGTGATGACTGCAGCACCCCGCCAGGACACCCAGCAACTCGCTCTGCTCTATCATCAAACAGGAGGCTTCTTACACTTCACAAAACTCTCTGTTTCAGCCAAAGACTCTTGTAATGTGTTCATAACACCTGGCGTCAAGCTACCATGATCTCACCAGCACATATGTGCAACATCATCACTAAAATAACACCAATAACTGTTACTGAAATCCTAAAGCTCCCAACAATTCAAAGACGCCCAACATTTACACCTCAAAAACATAATTTTACCATGATAATGGTTGTCAAGTTTTGGAAAATAGTCAAAATTAAACAAAACTCCAAGCAAAGGCAGTCAAGCTCCTTCTTGACAGTGACCTCAGTGGTATGACTAGAAGACCAGCATGTGGAAATTACCTCCAAATTTAAGATGATGAGTCAGGTGGTGCTGGCCTATGGAGCCCTGTTCCCACGAGCACTGTGATCTCATCCTCCTTAGGGATTTTCTTACTGCTTGAAGACTGAGGTAACTGCAAATCTGCTGATGGTATGTCAGTTTTTCCCTTTAACATTAAAACTGAGGGACTCCATCAACAGATGACATCAACATGGAACAATCAGCAGTGACAGAAACATCTAAAGATCTCAGTGAGAAGGCCAGAAGCAGAAGTATCAGGAGCAGAGACCGTTGCTCATGTCAACACAGCAAAATTGAGTATTCAGTGAAAGTCAGGAAAAGGGACTAAAAGCCTGTAGGTGGACCAAATCTTATGTTGCCATTGCCAACATAAAGATATGTTGGTGCTGTGAAATAAACCGTTGGAATGTTCGCTCAACAATGGGCACAGTACTAAGTTACAACCATTAAAACTCTGACAGGATCATCTTTCCCAGTACATCATTAGAATGGAAATGAGTGAGGCAGCCAACCAACATCTGCTCTAGTTCTACGGATCAGAAGCCACATCATCGCCTTCAAGCAGAACATAGACCATTTCTTCCCTTCTCTCATTTTACCACAACCAAGACAAATGATACACGTGCTGAGTCAGTCAAACCGGCTGGGAAGGTCAGCCAGGGGAAAAGTACACTTTTAATTCAGTTAGGATCTAAGCAAACACAATGAATGCATGGGCGTGTGAGACAGTGGGTGTGTGTATGTGGGGGATAGGGGGGTTGAGGGACAGAGAGAAAAATAAGGGCGGGGGGAGAGTGGGAGACAGGGAGAAAAATAAGGGGAGGGAGGAATAAAATAGAGAGGGAGACAGAGAGAGAAATGAGGGAGAGAGGGGAGAGAGGAGCGAGAGGAGAAAGAGCAGAGAGGAGAGGGGGAAAAGCCAGAGGGAGAGAGGAGAGACAGAGAGAGACCACCCACTGACAACAGTGGGTGACACTTTCACTTGAAGAGTAAATCCAGTAAATTGAACCAAGTTCATTTATTCCAAAGCCACATGAGTGTGAAAGCAGACCTAAGATGACAGTTCTGCATTCATGATTCCAGGATAAAGATCTAGGGGCTGCATGTGGATGAGATTTTCATGTGATATTTACCTCCTGAGAAAGAAGATCATTGAACGATGCAACTGCATCCTAACCTGGTCAAGGACCTACTGTTTACATTTTCCCAACTGACATAAGCATGCTCACCAGATAGAGGAGGAAGGTATGCAGACCGGTGCCCAGTCCGACTGATGATAGGATCCCCAGGCCAACCCAGTAGGCACACCAGAGGATCCTCTTCTCCATGTACTGGACATACTTCAGTGAACAGGGTGACATAAGAAAACATCATTCAACTGTATTGGCTGATTTAGGAGAAGGTTTTACATTTTATGGAGATTCTAACAGTCTTTAGGGTTCCAGAGTTATGAGTTAAAAAACACCACTCATTTTCCCACTCCTTCAAATAGGACTGGGAGCAGAACTTTCAACCAAGTCAGAGTATGATCTGTAATAATGTCATTATCTGGAGCCTCTTACCTGTAACCTTTAAACACTTTCCTGATAGAGCAACGGTGTTGATTATTAACACAATTTAAAATAAAGACTAAAAGTCTTGCCTGTTGGTGTGCTCCCTCGGTGTAGTAGGCCAGGAAGAACAGAGCAAAAATCACCAAAACCAGGACCACAGCTCCTCGTCGCTGCCAAAGTCTAAACAGGAAGGAAAGAAAACCATTTGAAAATATTCAAACTTCATAAACGCTAACACAATTCATATCCAGCTCTTGTGTAGATCTCTGAGGGGGTTGAAAACTGAAACAGCTTTAATCTTTTCTGACTACTGTTTGTTGAGGTCAGATGGTACATTGTCATAGTGCAAACACAAGCTTCCTGCAGGGCTTCTTACTTCAAGGTCCACTCCTTAACCTCCATGAGGGTTTCCAGGAGAAAATAATGCAGCGTGGTCAGAGGCCTCTTCCACAGCACCAGGGACAGGCGCTCCTCCCTGTCCTTCTGTCGCCTCTCTTTCATGGCAGAGTCTGGAAAACAAGCACAGATACACTCAATCACTGCTTCCTGTTTAACTGCTGAATGTAGATGCATTTCTGGGTTGGGTTTGTGGTTCGAACTGACAGAAAGAACTCTTTCAGCTCCTGATAACAGCCAGTCAGGGACTTATCATTCTCTGTCATCGGTTATTGCCCAACCTTGACATGAAGACGCAATGGAGGCAATAGGAACGTTCCCACTCTGCTGTCATGAAGCTGAACGTTGCTAAACTAACCTGCAGACTTGCCGTTCTGCCCGTCTTTAGCCCCGGACGATTTCTTGGCTCGGGCACAGCTCTCTCCGTTGGCTGCCATGTCAAACACGGTCCGCGTCTCTATCACACAGTGACAGTCGCTGACTTACAGAGTCCTCTTCGCTAATGTTTTACTCACTTCAGAGCAATATTAAAGGACACGGGCTCATGCCAAAAACATAGTTATCATCATTTATTGTCTTTCTGTGACATGTTCGATATGACCTGCTCATTCGATGCCTGAACAAGCCGGCGGGCATCGCGCTTGACTTTAGAGGAAAAATATAACATATGTACGAAAAATAATTATGTGAAGGCAGCAAGTTGTTTGCTTGTATCGCAACTATAAAATAGTGCGATGTGTAGCAACAATTAGACGACAGGTGAGCAGAAGCGATGTTTTCGACATGCTAACCGGTTAGCCAACATGCTAAGTGAGACCGGGACGACGTCGCTCTTTTCTATGTCAAATTCATAATTTAAAAAAATATTACAACAGCCTCACTTTAATGAATTATCTAACATTGTTCACAGGCGTCGAGCTGTTTGGGTATTATATATACCTGGTTTAAAGTTGAAACATGCCTGTTTTGAGAAAATTAAATGACAACGTACCTCTTTCCTGAGCTTTTAACCCGGAAACAAATGATGACGTCAAATTAAGAGCGAAGTAGTCTTTTTCCCCCCTGTATAAATGTGTTACGTTGATCTACAGCTCAATCCCCATCTTCGCATCGCTAAGGATGAGAAAAATCCCAGGTGTTGTCTTTCAATCTCAATACCTAACTCTGAAAACGCAAGCCGTTACAGAAAAACTTTTATTTTGAAATGGTGCTAATGACGTATTTCTGTGAGCAGCGCTTGGGGTCCAATCGGCGACTGCCAGATTTACTGTTTTACCAGATGTCCTCTCATTTCATATTCTTTCAATATACACGAAATATGTAAGCTGTTTTTCTGCTGAGAATGGGATGAAAACTGTCAAAAGCAGGTTGCTTTCAGAAAATGTAAAACTCTAAGTGGACGATGAAGAAATGTGTCACTATTTTTGCATCCATGAGCTGACTCATGCCTCAGCACACTTGAGTAGGCTGGGACAGTGGGACTCACACTGAGCAATGCTTTATTACAACAAATAACACATCATTTGGAATAATGCACAATTTTCATGTGTATATCACAAATTAAATATATAATTGTCATCAACTTCACAGTTAATCTTTTAATTAGATTTCAATGAGCATGTCAGGTTTAGTCAAGAGCATGTTTCATACTGCCAACAAACCAACATGTCAGTCTCGGATGCTTTTAACAGCATGTGGTTGATTAAAAACTAACTTTGTTTCATGACAAGCACAAAACAATGATTTTTAAAAAGTCTTAGTATAGTAATACTAAAGTAACAAGGAAAACAAAGTGCCAAAGTTGTCCTTCTCTTGCTGCATCTAACAGGATTTGCGTAGATTACATACTCTGGAAAGAAGACAATGAAATCAAAGTCCCTCATTGGCTGAAGGGAGTTTTACAGCTCATCAGGTCACTAATAAGGAACCACAGGCACTGGTTTCACAGATGGCTTGTTCTATTCCCGGAGAGTAACTTAAGCAGGTCATGATAAGGTAGTCCTTCCTTGTTGCTACGTCAACTTTCACTCGTCATAATGAAGTGAGGACAGGAACTTTTCCACATCCAGGTCATCAGGAAAACAATCCATGAGCTTCTTCCTTTCCTGCAGAGTTAAACCAAAATTCAGAATTACTCTCAGCAGACAGGATTCACAGCATCAAAAAAGCCCCCAAACTTTATTTTCTGTCTACATTCCCTCACGAGCACTGGGGAGTGCAGGTGAATGCAGGTCTTTCCCAATTTCTCCAAACGGTGACTTGTTTTAGTGGCCCTTGCTCTCTACCCACACCCACTCAGAAGTGGAAGTGTGCAAAGTTTGACTATAATTACATATCGCAGAGGTGGTCATTACCATTTTGAGGCACACAGTAAATGTTCTCTTTAATGTAAATCCTGTTAGACAACTACAGTAGAAGATTTAAATAAATAGTTTAGTTCTTCCATTGTGGGTTGATCAGGGGAGACAAAGGCAGTGAGTCGTTGCTGTGCTGTACCATCACGTCACCCAAGACAAGAACTGACTTGACTTTATCCAAAGAAGGGTTAGGTAACCCTAACCCAAAGCAAATAATTGGGGGAAAACATTTGTGTCATACTCACCCGATCTTTTTTTGCAGGTGGGGTGTCTGTCGGAGAAGTCAATTTGCGTTTCTTGGAATTCTTTGAGCTTGAGGGAATTTTGTCTCCTACGCCATCCTGGCGTAGGCTGTCCTTTAGTGGAGTGCCTGTCCTGGCAATGGTGGCACGAGAAAGAATCATGAGAGTGTGAGCAGCCATATTGATGCTGTTTTCGCTGCCAGCCTCACTGACTGGACTGCTGGAGGGAACTTCTGGAGTGTTTGGAGGCAGCAAATGCTTGGGAGTCCCTTCTCCGTCTTTACCCTTCTTCTGACGGCCTGGAGTTCTGGGAACGTTAGTGGATTCTTCTTGGTTGTGACTGGGATGTTCTGAGGGAGAGTGGTGTCCCTGGATGTCATGTAGCATCTCTGCTGCCTGTTTGGCCAGGGAGCTGGTCTTTGAGGGAGCTTTGGGGGTCTTGGGCTGGGTATCAGGTATGTTCTGGGCAGCAGCCTGGGGGCTGAAGGATTTTGCTGATGAAGAAGATGGTGCCTGCTGCTCTTCAACGGTGTCTTTGACTTCATTCTCCTTGTTTGCCGTTACATTGTGTACTTCCTGTAAGGGGGCTTTCTTTTCCACACATCCCTCCCGTGGTTTAGCCAGAACCTTTCCTGGAGGTTCTTTCTGGCTGCTCTCCTCTTTTCCCCCATTTCTTTCAGAATCAGAGGACACCGGCCTGGAACTCTGATCCTCTTTGGCCCCATCAGCATCCTCTTCATTGTGTTTCCTGACAACAGATTTAGATCTCCCTTCTGAATCTGAACGTTTTCCATTCTTCTGTTCTGAAGAATCCATCTCTTCAGTACGTATATTATGCTCTAGTTTCTGAATGTGCTTTTCAAAAGGGTCTTTTGTCTTATCTAGCTCCTTCATGTTTTTCTCTTCAGTCTGGGGTTCCTTCAGGCACCTGACCGGCTGCAACCTCCGCTTGGGTCTATTGCCACCCAAAATATTGGGCCTGGTACGAGTGACATGCACAATGTCTTTCTTAGGCTGCAGAGATGATTGTGATATTGGAGTATTCGAAGATGGAGGTAAGGTGGAGATTGTGTTTTTTTGTGGCCGATCTTCACCAGAAGACTCAAAACACAAAATTCTCTTATGTTTAGTTCCTGCTGGCACCTTCTGCTGGCCCTTGTTTTCAGCCGCCAGAGGTTTAGCAGATGTGTCAACTTGCTCGGTGCCTGAAATCCAGAGGAGCAAATTAAAGTCTGTCAAAAGGACATTCTCCGATAACTGTGTGAGGATATCACCGTTATAAATGACTCAAATTCCTCACTAAAAAGACTGATAATGACAAAGTCTACCTGCTGTCTCCATGCTGCCACACATTCTGAGAGAAGGGAATTGAACTCGCAACCAAGACTGAACAGTCAGGTGACTTGAATGTCATAGTCCACCTTTAAATGTGTGGCAGGGGAGTTATTTTATTACTATACATGTTAGAACTTACCAGTAGTAGAAAACGGGACTGACACTGTGGGAGAGTTGGAGCTCACACTGACTGGTGGCTGTACTGGAACAGCATTTTGTATTGTGACAAACTGTTAAAAAAAATAAGACACTGCTCATAGGTTTTGCTGTTTAGGACCTTTAAATAAACCTCAATCCTCAATTAGTTTACAGTAAGTACAGCTCAAACTCCTCTGTTCCAAAAGCCTGTTGGGTCAGAAATGATGTCCACACATTTGATGCTGAGTCTCTAAAGCTTAGAAATAGTGAGAATACAAACTTAAAGTGTGTTCAAGGAGTTATTCACTTTGAAACCAAATGTGTGTGATATTGTTTAAGATATGAAATAATCCACTTGGTTGAATATTCTAGTTTGGAACAGTTTACTACTGCAAATCTTGAAGGAAAGCTTTTAGCAACAGCAGTGGGTTCTGCTTCTGGAAAAGAAGGAAAAAGCAGAACTGTGTGTTCACATTGTATTACCTGACTATGCACCATCTGGACTGGCCCCATGGCATTCTGGCCCATAACAGACACGGGAAGCATCACTGGCTTAGCTGGTGATGGTAGGATGAATGTCGATCCTGCACATAAAGAACCAGTTTAAAAACATCATCGCTTCAATAATGACAATATAAAATAAGCCCCCCAATGGTATTAACCTAACTCATAACACTGTAAAATTGCAACCCTTAATGTCCTCTGCCAGAATTTCTGCTGGCTCTAAATTCTTTTAGAGAGGTGCATCAAATTTGCTGTTTTTTTCTTACCTGCGGTATAGCTTGGAGAGCTAGCTTGTGCAGGGACACCATACTGGCTGAAAGGTGAAGGCCCCTTTGACACACCAGCAGACAGGAGCACCTGCCGTGTTGCAGCATTGGTATTTGGTGTTTCAGTCACAAGGATGTAGCTGGCAGGAGCTCCTTGGACAGCAGGCACGGTGGTGTCCAGGGGTAACTGAATAATATAGTTCTGCTGAACTTGTTGTGCCCCAGTTAATGGGGATGCTACTAAAGTCCCAGACATACTTCCCAGAGGATTTACCTGTCCCTCTGATGTTTGTAGACCACTCACAGCCTGTGCAACCTCATCTGAAAAGATCCTTGGTGTGCCAGGCACCCCAGGTGACTTATCTGGTGAGGACAGGTAGATGGTGGGTATTTTTTCTCCAGAAATACTGGAAACTGCTTGACTTAGGGCTGGGTCACTGGAGGATTCCTCATCTTTGTCATCACTGATGATGATCTTTAAAGACACTACACTGGCATCATCTCCAGGCTTGCTTGTTCCCAACTGATTAGGAGGAAGATCGTGAGCTGCACGGGATGCTTTAGAACAGGTGGGGGCTGTTGAACAAGTGGGGGGTGCAGATGAAGCCAGTACTGATGAGGCGTTAGTTGTAATAAGTCCCACAGAGGTAGAAACAGTTTTGGAGTCAGGTGCCGCTGTAAAAAGTGAACTGGTGAAAAGTGATGAGGCAGATTCAGGTGATGACGAGCAACTTAACATTGGCTGTGTGTTTCCTTCTTTGACTGAAGTTGCTGTTTGAGGTAGATTAGAAGCTGCAGCTGGAAAACTGTTTAACTCCTCCGTGACAGGAACCACGTTGGTGCAGCCGTGACTCTGGGTCACTGTCACAGGCTCAGACTGGCCTTTAAAAGGTTGTGTTTGTGCATTCTCCAGTGTTTGGTCTGAATTACATAGTGGTGGGAATTCAGGCACAGCAAATGCAGCAGCAATAATTGAAGAAGGTGTAGTTGATGGAGAGATGGCAGTGGAGGTGGAGCTGCTGTCCTTTAACACAGACTTCTGAACAGCGGTACTGTCAGGAGGAGGTGGAGGCATGTCCAGTGGTTCATTTGTATCCATCGGCGCTACAAACACACTATCAGTGGGAGGTGAGTGTTTAGATTTGCTGCTCTTTTCGGCTGCGTTGGTCACTGTGGCCTCCCCTTGACTCACTAAGAGTCTGGCTGAACTGTTTTCAATTCTTGATGATCGGCCACTCGGACGAAGGATGGTTTTCTTTAACGAGGTTGAAGTCTTTCTAACCTTGCGATCTTGGCCAGCCTTCTTCTTCACCATGGTCAATGTTGTGTCCACAGCCTCAAGATTCATGTTTGTATTACCTTAAAAAAACAGACACCATCTTCCACTTAACAAGGTGCAAAAATCCACATTACATTATAAATGACACACAAAGTCATTTTGACTTCCTTTTCTTGACAAAGGAAAACTTGTGTCTCTTCTTGTTGGAGAGTAGATAAGAAGACTACCTGGATACTCACTCTGAAGGGGCTTGACCACAGCTGAAGGTGTTGCACATTCCTCTACAAAGCAATAACTAACTCCATCACCTGGTTCTGCATCTGTAAATTTAGTTTTGTCTGGAATCACACATTATGCGACAATCTGTTACAAAACAACTCTACTGCATTCCATACACAAGCAAACAAAGTTGCTATAGTTACTGGGATCAAAGAGTTCATAGAGGGCCTGAAAAGCTGGGTCAGACTCCGTCTGTTCCAAAATGTCATGGATTGCATCATCACTCATATGGATTTCTCCCTGTAAAGGATGACATCCATCACTGCTCATGGAAAACGAGCAACAACAACAAAAAACAAATAAAGCACCTCCAATCCTAAAATTTCATCTATGGACTGGTCTGCCTCCAGCGTAGTTGTTGAGGGCTTTGATATTTGGGGCACAGGATCGCTGATATCAGAGAGGAAGAAACAGTCGTGTCACCCTGTTGTTAGCCAGTGCAAAAACAATCATCTCATCACACATCAGTTCCGTCTTACCTTGCAAGGATTTTGTTGATGTTTTCAGCAAGTTTCTCCTGTAGTGATCTGTCCCCCAACATCTTATCACGTGCATTTTGTATAACAAGTTGCTGTAAAGATTTGCACGAGGGAAGAGGTCAGAAAACACACAGACAGTAACCATCTGAGCTTAAGCTGCAGTGTATTCAGGACAGAGATCGGCTGCTCATCTGATGCACAAAACCTCCACCTGCCTAGCTACGATGTAAAACCCACATCAGCTTTTCAGAAATCCTTTAGGCCTTTAAGATCATCTTCATATTACACCTGATTAACCTTAAAAATATTCACTGTTTATTCTTGGGGAGGAGCTGCCACCACCACATTGAATTATTGATAAATTTAGGATATGGTGGCTGAACATCTAGAACTTAAACTGGAGGGTTTTTAGAAAATTCAACTAATTTGTTTTAGTTTTATCATGTTGAAAACACTCATGTAAATGCCAACAACAATGCTTTGACACAAATAAAGATCAGTATTAAAGTCTTAATTAAACCATGTATAAATAAATCTGCTTACTGGAAAGTTCTCATCAACTACTTCCTCAAGCTGGGGATCTGCAGTGCTTCCACTGATGGCTGTGGAACATCTGTTAGCAGCACCGGCCACCCCTGCAGCAGCAGCTCTCTTCCTGGGAGTGTCCCTAGGGACACAGGCAAGTAAATTCTCTTACTAGATTAAATACACATGCTTTTTAACAGTGTGATATCTCTTGTTGGTGTGTCTCAACTAAACAGACTGTTGAAAATGGTCATATACCAACAATAAAGACTCACCATTTCCGTCGTCCAGGAGACATTGGGCTTGAAGGTAACCTTTGCTCTGAAATAACCATCTGTGCCACACAATCCCCTGAAATAACTGTCATGGCACAAAAATCAACAAAGGCAGAAAAGCTAGAATGAGCAGATGTTATTAGTTATCATCACCGTCAATGTAGCTGCCAGTTTCTCAACCGCATCTATTCAATCTGTTTTTTAAACTAAAAACAGTTACAATGTGAGCCGATTTGTGATGACAGTTCTGAGAGCAGCTGTGTTACAAAAAGCCAAACTGCATACACTGTAAAGTCCAATTAAACAGGAGCACAGAGAAAACAATGGGGATGGTGGCTGTATTTGTATATACAAAAACTACTGGCCCCTTTCCATCAACTGTATGCTGTCTGATACTCACTGGGCACGTTTAGCCTGACATCTTGGGTCTGTTGATGTGCAGCAGGGGTGATAGCCATACGCATGGGTGGAGCAGCAGAGCTCAAAGGTGTAGAGTGACTAAGGAAGCCCTGGGAGGTGTTCGTGGGACTGACGATGGAACTAGTTTCAGAAACAGATGAGCAGACGATGGTGCTCGGTGAAGCCACTGTGAGGACTCGTTGCCTGGCCATGTTTGCCACTCCAATACGTGAACGCGCTGCAAAGAACAAGGTCGAATTCAAAGTTAAACTCGGAATTCAGCATGACGGAGGATACTTTGGCATAGTATACACATCACTCTGTATTAGGGGGTTTCAAATTTTATGCTTATCCTTCAACCATCACTGTCTGCAATAGAAAATTAAATGAAAAACAAACTTGCTTCTTTGGCATGCTGATATAACTGGAGAGTTCTGCAATGACCTGCAGAAAGATACAGGACAAATCCATAAATTTGAATTGTATAAACCTCAAGGGACTACATCATTGGAAAGATGAGGTTCTTTACTTAATCTGATTCAGAGTGAAATCGAGCTTTTTCCACAATGAAGTCATCACAGCTGGTACTTCGTGATGAGACTCTGTTGAGAGACAATAATATAAGGAATCAACGAGGAATCTATTGTAACCAGAAGTCCTTGTAAGTGAAACACCGCCTGCTGATCTCACCTTTAGTTTTGGTCGCCACATACTCGTTTAAAATGGTTGTTAAACCTTTCCCAAAGATGGACTATGAGGGGACAATAACACACGTTTCACAATGTCCAACACTCGTTTGGCAGGTATGTGAGGTAAAGGACTTACAAACAGGCAGGCGGGGATGGTCCCATCTCCTGTGGTGTGGTCCGAATACTCCTTCAGATTTGGACTCTCATGGACGAAAGCTTGGCTCGTCGCCGACAGCCCCTCTTCTTGGAGGTAGCCTGAGGAACAACAGGCATCGAAATTAAACTAACTGGCCGTCTCGACTCTAGGTTATATATCTACCATCTAAATGAACCGATTCGTCAGCTTTGAAGGACTTGATTTCGTTTTACAGATTAAAACACGGTTAGCTAATGCTAAAGATTTGCTTCACAAATACTGACCGAGAACAAGCCGAGCGACGTCAGAAGGTAACAACATGGCTGCCGTATATTTAAAAATACGTGCGTAGCAAGTCAGTGGTGGCTACATGCTCGGCAGAAGTCTCTCATACTTGATTAAATTAAAACTCCAGCTATTATTGTGAAGATGTTCTGAAGACACAGCTGCTCAGCCAAAAGGCGGGGAACTCAAGTACGCACGACCCGGAAGTTTCAAAAAGCAATATACCGCGTGGAATTGTGGTAGTTGTAGTCTTTTCCACAAATATAACGCTCCAAATAGCCAGGTTCCAGCTATAGAGACGCGTATGTATTAGCTTGATCATAATGTCAAAATTATTATTATTGTTGTTATTATTATAATCTTTAAGTACATATTACATCTGCGACTGGCAAACAAATGTTGATTTCAAGTAACGTTACCGGAAACAAATCTTTGCCGATATCAGGAAGTGATGTTTCATTTCTGGGGCGGGAATGTCCTGAGGTAGTCTGTTAAGTGGCAAAGTACCGTAGTTCATAGTCAATAAAAATCTGCGATCCTGCATCAGTATAGCGTTAATGTAAAGAATTGTGTTTGCCAAATGACTGATCAGGTCTTAGAGCTGCAGATTACAGTGAGTATTTGAGCTGATTGTGAGGGTTCTTAGTCATCCACGTTGTAGTAATTCTACTAGTTGAATCATAGCTACTGGAACTCAAACAGTACAGTTGCAATAGTTCAACTACCAGAATTTGAGCTGATTGTTCAGTGTTGTGTCACTAAAGCAGCTACAAGTACACGACGCAATAATTTAGAGGAGACATCATTGCATCATTGGTGTGACGCAGATCAATAGTTAGTAAAATGTCCTCATGGATTATTCTTCTCTGAATAAAATCGTTTCCTCCAGATTTAAAGGAAATGAGCCTCCCTCTTTCAAATCTCCTGCTGTGCTGCAGAGGGCTGGAGAATGACAGAGCAACAGAGAGGAAGGTAGTCACACACCTACACACACTACGATTCACTTTCTCCTGAGTGAAACCAAGTTTAAACAGGTGGAGCTGTTATTTTTACATCTCCAGAAAGCAGCTGATCAGTTTCGAAGGCTGATTCGATCTCCAGAGGTCATGCAGGAGTTGGATCGTACCTCTGGATGCAAAACAAAAGGTTCCAATCAGCTCACATGGGATGCTGTTTTCAGGTAATCTGCAATCTGTGTGAATTGTTTAGATTTATCTTTTAGTTTCACAGTTTCACAATTTATGCAGAGTCACCTCTGTCATTGGCCATTAACCAGTGTGCAACTGATATCACAGCAATGTTTATTTTCTTGTCCCACTTCTGCATCAGATTTCTGCAGCGTTACATCCAGAGAGAGACAGAAAGCATGCAGTCCAGTAAATCCAACGTGACGGCATCTACGCTGACCACGCGGCAGAAAAAGATGGCCGAAATGTGCAGCTTAATTAAATACTTCATTCGATGTGCTAACAAACGTAAGTGCACAGTGAAATTATTACACCACATCTAGATGATGTCCTGATTATATGGACTTCATTTGTGTAGAAAAGTGCCAGTTGTCTGAACGAGCGTTTTGAACGTCACTGCAGGTGGGCCATGTTTAAAGTGCAGTGAGCTGCTGAAACACATGACGGAGGTCATGCAGAGTTCATACAGCTGTGCAGCTTATGGAGAAGACTACAGCAGTTTGCTTGTGAAGGACATCCTGTCTGTACGCAAATACTGGTGTGACATAGCTCCACGACAGTGGCACAGTCAGTGAGATGTTGCTCTACATTTCATAGAAATAACAACTGTCAATATTCAGGAACCCAAATATCCTGATATGGATCCTCTGACTTGGCCTTTTTATTTCTGTGATCCATAGATCTCTTGGAATTATATTGTCACTTATTCGTCTCTCCATCCAAGCCTGTTAACCTTGTTTTGGTGAGCAGAGTCATCCACATGCTGGTGCAAGGCTGCTGCATGCAAACTGAAGGATTCCACAACACACTGTTCAGCTTCTTCTCTAAAGTCCTGCTGGCCAAGTAAAAGCCTTGAATGCTCTGCAACATTGAAGGGTAATTGTGCACTGGTTAAATATTATGTCCATGTCTTCCTCAGGCAGGAGAAACATTTAACTGTTTTGGAACATCTGGTCTCTGCTCTGAATATCTTTGTAAGATCGGTGGCCATGAACCATCGGATGAGGGTGTGTTACTTGGGAGAGTTGCTGGTGCCAGCTTTGTTATGTATCTGGGCAGATATGAGACCCAGTCTGGCTCTGAAAGAGGGCATTTTGGAGTTTTTTAACCTGCAGATTTGTGCTCACCATCCCAAAGGGGCCAGGACACAGGAGACAGGTGAAATGTTCCTTCTTCAGTCCTTTAAACCTCCATTTTAGACCATGACATGAATTGCAGATTCATTATCTTACCTCAGCTGTGATTGTCTACAAACACGACTGTACACAGAGAGAATAATTGTGATCTGAGAAACCTTTAAATCATTATAAATACAGAAATATATAAACAAAGGAATTTAAAATGCTCAGTGTCCAGAATGGAGTGTTACCCTTAAGGGAATTATAAATATTCTCATAATTGCTCATACATTTATTATTACTGTTCAAAGTCGCAAAGAAATCAGAAGCTGATGGTTTTTATATTTGCTGTATTTCAGGTGCTTATGCTGAGGACTGGAGCAGGTGGAGGAGTCTGCTGTACAGCCTGTACGATGCTTTAATAGGAGAAATCAGCCAGATAGGCAGCCGAGGGAAATACGTCACAGGAAGCAGACACATAGCTGTGAAGGAGAATCTTATCCAGCTCACAGCTCACATCTGTCATCAGGTGAACCTGAAGCAAAGGCGTAGCAACATTGTGAATCTTTGTGTGTGTGAACTGATCTCATCTTTGCTGTGTCTGGACGTAGCTGTTCAGTGACAGTAGTGACCCCCGGGGGTTAGAGGTGACCCAGGGATCCTGCAGAGGATCAGCCAGCAAACGCCGGCGCATTGAACTGGGCTGGGAGGTCCTCCGGGAACACCTGCAGCCTCAGCATAGTGACTTTGATCTAATTCCATGGTAAGAACTAATTAACACACAAATATGTTAAAAGCAAGAATTCAGGCTGAGTGCTATAAATATCTTTATTCTTTTATTTGCAGCTCAATTTATTTAGTTAGACTTAGATTTTAACCTTATCTGGACTTGGTAGAGCCTTGACTATGCAAGCATTCACTGTAACCGACTGCTTTTGGGGCACAATTCATTAACCGACCATTTAGAGGTCCTGATTATTCATGCATCTTGGGGCAACTTTGTCAGATTGTTGTTCAGGACATGCTCCACATCTTCACTCTTGTTGCCTCCAGTCAAAATGTCACACTGCAGCCTGTTTGAGTGTCATTTCCGATCCAAATGCAACAAAGGCAGCAACATCATTCTGCACAGTTTTCCAGGTGACAGCAAACAGAGGAGAACGTAGGAAAGTTTAAGTACACATGGTGGACTCGGTCTGTCTCGGACTTTGCCTCGACAGCAATCTCACGAGAGTCGAATGTCTTTAGAGTCGGGGTTCCCTTTCCAAACTACCAGAGTCAAGATAACAGCCAGCATGAAAGTAAATTATTATCAGTTGACTAGCACCGGTGTAAGATATATTAACTTTTGTGACATCCAATAATATTTTGTGATCAAACACTTCTATTAATGTGACTTAAAAAATAAATAAATAATCAAGTAATTAATTGAAATCAAAGTGAGAAAAGACTGAATCTTGAGTTAAAATTTATAATTATGTTTTTCCCCCTTAAAATAGCTGAAATCTATCGATTTACATCAGTTTTTTGGTCATCTGAAGAGTGTCTGCCTTCACTTGTCCCTTCAGGCTGCAGATCACAGCAGTCTTGACCTCCACACATCCTTCTATGTTACCTGATCGGGAGCTGCTCCTCCTGTTGGCGTCACTTTACCAGCTGCTGGCAGAACAAAAGAGGGGTGAGAGGGGGCCGTATGTGCTGCGCTGTTTGAAGGGGTTGGCCCGATGTCAGACCAACTATCCCAACAAAGCCCAAGTCCACAGGAGCGAGCTGAGCAGGCTGTGGGCTCGGGTATGTGCATTGGCCCTGAGAGGGGTCAGCTCACCTCAGAGCGAAGCCCTCAGCCTGGATCTTCTGAGAGTTGTTGTCCACGGTGGTCTAATCAGTGTGGACAGGGAACTGTGGATGCTGTTTTCTGGATCAGTGTGTAAACCATCACTGTGAGTCTCCAGCACGTGTCTCTGTAATTTTGAAGTTGACAATAACTGTACCAATGTGCATTTGGTCCCTGATCTTTATGTCCACAGAGCTGCTGCTCTCTGTCTTGCCCAAGCCCTTGTAAAGTGTCCACTCCCTAAAAGCATTGCTTCACCGTCAGACTGCAGATATGTGGGCCTCACTGATAGAATTGCATCTCCTAACCTGAAGGAGACTCTCATAGCCTGGCTGCTGATGACGGATCAGAGTGATGAGATGGAGGAGAACTCCAAACCGCATCCCATCATCTGCAGGTTATTTAGAAAACAATGATTTATTTCATATTGAAGCATCCCAGCTGATCATTTTAATTGTTCATTGTTCATTTGCTGTAAAGTGCTTTTTGCTCTGACCTTGGGGGTTTTCTGAAGATTCTTGTGTTTCACTGTGCAGGGACTTTCCTTATGATCTGATTGCAAACATCCTGGTGTCCCTGACTATGAAGGACACAGGAACCGTCCTCAGGTTTCTGATGGGTTCCGACGAAGTAGAAAGGTGAGAGGAATAACCCACATGGCCTCACTCCTCACACCTCCTTACTGTCTCACCACTCCATCAGTTTTTGCCTTCGATGCTTAATGCTGTTGTTTATGATGGAAGTCAACACATCTTTTCTTTTCAAAGTTCCTTTTATCAAGAGCAACATTCCCCTGATGGCAAAACCAACTTGGAAGAGATGGAGTTGTTGTTCCTGCAGTTCAGCTTCAACACACTGCCCACCACTGTGGGAGGGACTCATGAGAAGGAGCCACTGGTTTCATCTGGAGGCCAGTTCACAGCTGCTCCTCACCTCAGAAACAAGCTGGAGGAATTGATGCTTTTAGTTGCTGATAACCTGCTGCTCTTCTACGTTCCTGATGTGAGCAGATGTTAAGACTTTCATCCTGCCCATGTTTGCGTATGTGTGTGTGCTGACTATGGTGTTTTCTCCCCCCACAGGCTCCTTCCACCCCTCCTGAGTGTCTGGTACGCTGTGTTGGTCTTCTAACAGGTGTTCTTGCAGCTTACATTTCCACTGGGGTTATGAGTGAGAAGGAAGCCTGCTGCTCTCAGATCTTCAGTAAAGCCAAGGTTTCTGATTCATCTTGATCTATGTGAATATGCATCATCTTATCTGAGCATGTGTCAGTATTTCAGCTTCTTTTTCTTGTTGCAGGTGCTTCTGCAGGAACTGAGCAGTTTTGTTTTTGCTGCTAAAATGAAGATGACAGAAAAAGGAAGCATGAATCCGCTGAGATCTGTCATGAAGCTGTGCACTCAGTCATCCAGCAGGAATGAGAAGGTGAAATTGTTTTACAGCTGTGCTCATCTTGGAGGTGATCTTCATTACAAACTCACACAAAGAGTTGGATGAATTGTTTCTATGATACTTTTAAAGCAGCCATATCACTTTTTAAACAGCCTTCCAGCTGTTTTAGATCTGTTTTACGGACCTGTTGGATCATTTTTTTCCCTTCCTTGTACAGGACAAAGTTTTTCTCGTCTCCTCCCGTTTGTTTGTTCTGCTCCTGCCAGCCAGTCTCCTCAGTGATCTGGCTGATATCACCAAACTCCTTGTGAGTGAGCAACAGGTTGATCAGATTGAACAACTATTGTAGAATCACTGCTCAGCTGCTCTTCTCTCCAGTCAAGCAGTGTTTCTGGGAAAGTTACTGTCACGGATGACAACGATTGTATGAGGGAAGACTGGGACTTGTCCAGAACACAAAATGAAAAGATTGATCTGTTTGATGAGGGGATTGACGTCCATAGTGGATCCAGCAATTCTAATGGGGCCACTGGGCAGAAAATGGACAACAGCGACAGCATGTGTGGCCCAGGTATTCAGAAGTTACTTTTATTTCTTTAAGTTCAGTGCTAACTTGCTAGAATGGTCACTGATCATCCTCTTTTCTTCCTGCAGGTGCCAAAAGTCTGTTGTCAGAGGACCATTTGGCCCAACAGGACCTGCTTTTCCTGGCAGTTTTGGACTTCCTGTGTGAATGTGGTTCTGTCCAGCCCATCCATGGTTTGCTTTTCAAACCGCAGGAGGTGCGGCAGAGGCTGTTGCTTCTGTTGAAGCAGGTGGACTTCAGCAAAGCTCTCCATCTCAGCATGGTGGGTGTCATCTATGCGGGGGCCCAGCCACTGTGGCCAGGGAGCAGCTGTTAAACTCTCCACTCTGTATGTCTGTCTTTTAGTATCTCGTCCTGCTGAAGAAGCTTCCCACTGAACACTCTCTGGCACCAGAAGAATTTGACGCATTACTTCATCCTCTTGCGTATGGAGACTTTTTTTTTTCCATTTTCCTGTGATTGTTTCCATTCCATCTGAATTTCAGATCAAATATCTCTTGTTGTTCTGTCTACACAGTGACCTGTGTTCTGACTACCATCAGGATCAGGACATCTGTGCTGCTGTGCTGCTGGGTTTGTTACCATCCATCAGGAGTCTTGGGGAATCCCATCACCCTCCCGAAGAAATGAGACATGTGCAAGGGTCGCTGCTTCAAGTAGTGTCTGGATTCTGGTCAGTGCCACAAGAGTTGTCATGGGGACAAGGGATGCTAATATTAGTTATCAGCACTAAAACAATGAACTGACATCTACAACTCACAGCTGAACTGGTCTCGTCACACTCAGAATTGTGGGTAATTCTGCCACCTTATCATTGTGCAGAAGAAAACACTTGAGGAAACTCCAGCCTGTGCTAAACAAAGTTGCACATCTGGCTCTATAGCTTGTGTCACCACTCATTACAGACCCCTTTTCTGTGCCTGTCCTGTTCACAGCTACCTGAGCCAAACTGGGAAGTGTGTGGCAGCCGTACGTGTGGCGTTAGTGCAATGTCTGGTGGCTCTGCTGGAGGTAAGAGTTCTTGTTTCCTCTTTGAGTGGGAGAATAACTGAGGAGAATTTAATTCACTTTTACTGTGACATTACAAATATATCTAAAATTTCAGATAGTTTTAAGAGGGAAAAGGCCTGAATAACCAAACCTTGACCTAGTTTATGTTTTTCCAGATACTGAGAACGTGATTCCAGTGTTATCACATTTAACTAGTGTAGACTTTTACTGATGTTCTGATTTCTTATGTATGATGAATCTCAACACTGGCAGGCAGACCCGAGGTGTAATTGGGCCATTTTGAGCCTGAAGGACCATGATGGCACAGAAAATGACATTCCAGTGTCAGCCATCCTATCATCTCACCTTGCAGATGCCCACCATCAGGTCCGCATGCTGGTAGCCACATCAGTGGAGCGGTACGCCGAGCATGGCAGCACACACAAGGAGCTAAAATCTTTAAGTTGATAAAAGAGTGAAAAGCTTGAATTTAGTTTCCAATACTAAAATGCTGTGACTGTGATCTGAGGGTCACTGTTGTTCACCTTTATGTCCAGGTTATTCCTGGAGGTTCAGCCCAATGATCCAGATCAGAGGAGGATGCTGCCACTTAAAAGGCAGCAGGAAGCCTTTGAAAGTATTTACCTGAAGGCTCAGGAAGGGATGAAGTTCCTGGTGAGTCTGTTAGTGGAGGAAAAGTCCATTAAAATGTTTGACTTCTCCAAAACATTTTCTCTCTGACAGACAAACTGCTCCTCTGAGGACCAGCAGGATGAGTCCTTTAACCGCAAAGCTGCCTTGTTGAAGAGCCTGTCTGTTGTGCTGTGCTGTAGTCCAGTCTGTGAAAAACAGGCTCTCTTTGCCCTGTTCCAGTCCTACAAGGAGAACAACATCGAAGAGCAGCTTATTAAAAAGGTTGAACTTGAACTCCATGCGGGATGGAAAAGAAGACATTCTATGTGCATCCTCTGACGTGTGTGTGTTTGTGTGTTTGTGTGTGTGTGTGTGTATGTGTGACAGATACTGGGCAGTGTGTGTAGAGTGTTGGGCTACAGCAGCGTGAAATCATTGGTCACCTCTCATCTCTACTACTTGGTAGCTGAATGGCTTGCGCAGAGACTGTCAGATGACCGCTACACTCTGGGATCTTTTCCTTACACTGTCCTTGACCAGGAAACAGTCAGAGACTTCTACAGGTGAGCCAGCTGGTTAGATATGTTGCTTTGGGACATGTTAAATTCTCCACTATGTTCCAGTCAGGTGATGATCGTGTCTGGGTGTCTATATTCCCACCTTCTGTTGTCTGTTACTGAAGGTCTTCGTACCAGGTCCTCATACCTCACCTGGTCTTTCTGGATGACTTTGAGCAGGTTAAGTCTATCGGCAGGTGTCTAGAGAGGGACTGGAAAGATTTACTGGCTGACTGTTTCCCCAAAATCATGGTGAACATACTGCCGTACTTCGCCCTGTGTGGCCAGGATGCATTGGTTGCACAGCAGCGAGAGAAGGCCCACAGAGTGTACGATCTGCTGAAAGATAGCAGCTATTTGGGAAAACAGGTATCAGTGCTTGATCTTTCCCTTTCTTATTTGTTACAAATGTTTGTTTGTATATGCTAATGGTTTGTTGCTAGTCGTCACTGCTCCTCAAACCTCGTAGTGCCAGTAGGTCTAGTAGCTCTAGTAGATCCAGTAAGTTGAGCAGGGCCAGTAGGTCCAGTAGGTTGGTTAGGGTCAGTAAAGCCAGTAGGGCCAGCTCATTTATCAAGAGTCCCCAAACAGAATAGACACAGAGTAATAATTATGCTGGAAAATTACTTTAATTATCAGTAGTACTTTTAACTTCAAATACCTGATGACCTTTAAAATAATGGCAATTGTATACATCACTTTGACATTTGAGTGTGAGTGTGTCTGTACAGACATTCTTTCAGTGCTGGAAAGCTGATCCCAATGTTTTCACCTGTGTCTTCAGGAAATGGACAACCTGATCCACAGTAACTTGGCAGATATTGTGGTGGAACTGTTAATGACTCTGTATGAAGGAGGTGGACCTGAAGGTTCCACAGGAGATCTGAAACAATTCGTAGGGTAACCAACTAATTTAATTCAGCCTTATGTTAATCTTATCTGTGCACATCACCTGACTAAATAATATTTCACAGGGAATTAGACCCAGCACCAAATCCACCATTTTTTAGCTCCTATGTGATCAAGGCAACCCTGGACTACCTCAGCAAATGTCACAGCGCCAATCACAAGTCCCTGGTAGCCATTCTCTCCAAAACTCCGGTGAGAGATTTGAGTTGGCCTCTGTTCAGACCCCAATGGTGACCAATTACTTTACAGCAGTAGCTTTCTTTTCTACTTTGCATGTGACTCTGCTTCCCTACTTGTTGGCCGGGCCATAGATCTCTATCCAGAGGATCCTGCTGGCTGTGTGTGATAGAGCGGCAGAAACCACCAACCGCTACGAACGCCATCGCATCCTCCTGGTGTATCACCTGTTTGTTAACTTGCTGCTCATAGAGGTGAAGGACGGCCTGGGAGGAGCCTGGGCCTTCGTCCTGAGAGACGTCATTTACACACTCATTCACCACATCAACAGCAAGTAGGTGCACGCAGGTGTAGTCTCAGATGCCCAACGGCTGCCATCCGAATCACAAACATGTCTCTTCTCCCCAGCCCGCTTCACTCTGATGAGGTTTCCAACAGAAGTATCTGTCTGTGCTGTGACCTGTTGACCTCTGTGTGCCGTGCAGCACTGCAGTTCTGTGATGATGCTGTAGACTGTCACCTACAGGTCATTGTGGGGACTCTGGTGGTTCAGGTGACCAGCCGGCCCCCTCCCATCTCACAGCAGGTATGACTTCTGTAATTGTGCATTTTCATTTAGATCTATGGCTAATTTAATGATATATTGAATTGCAATCAAAACATTAACACTTATTTATTCAGGATGGTCACCACTGACATTAAAAGTCTCTTTGCCAAGGTTAGACTTCACTTTAACTCAATGTGTAAAAGAGTAATTCTGGAACAGCTTTTTCTGAAAATTATACTTCCGTGTGCACTATTTCATATTCGATGGAGGCAGGGGGGGCCCGCTAGACTTGACAATAGGAAACAATGGATCCCAGTTCTGACATAGAGGAAAGTTTAAATACAAACAATTGCAGACCTACATCTGTGAGCAGAGAGAGATCAGTGGGACAATTCAGTCCAGAGGACAGAGACTGAGCTCTGGAGCCAGGACCGCCAGGGAAGAGCAGCACCACTGTTATATACTTTAGCTAAGGACAACCTCTGTAATACTGTGCTCACATCTCAATGCCATAATTTATCAGGCAATAACCACTAGGACAGATCCTTTAATACCATCAGGACTATTAAAACTGACCAATAACAGAGACAACTGTGCTGCTCTCATCCTGGTTAATATCCCTCCAGCTGCTCTACAACAACCCTACTGACTCCACCTACTCTACACACTCATCCCCGCAGCTCCAGCAAGCTCCTGTAACTCCCTCTGTGACCTAAAATGACACCGTTGTATTTTTTTGCACTGTTCAAAACTAAAAATTCGCATTTTACTTCTGAATTGGTGATTTTAAGACGAGATTAGAAGTGTAAAAACCTGCAATATGCACTTTAACAGAGGAGGCAATGGCCCCAAGTGTTTCAGTTAAATCTCAGCATAATGTCACATACACACTGGTGATGCTGAAGGAAAGAAGATTCTATATTGATTAGATCTATTGCTCTGCCTCTCCTGTAGATGCTCCGTCTGCTGCAGTTCCTCATCGTAGAAAATCAACAGAAGCTGAAGGAGGTCATCAGCAGGTTGGAGCCTTTTCCAAACCTCCCTGTGTTCACAGAGCTGCGATCTGTACAGAACCAGCTCAAATACAGCACAGGGACCTTTACGCTGACGCAGGTAAAATGTATAATCTGCCTCCACAGTCAACCCACAGCTGGAAACTTCTGATGTCAAGAAAAAACTGTGTTTCTTAAAGGAGGTGGACCACTTCCTGTCAGTCACCTCCTGTAGTTCATTACTTCTGACCAGACTGGAGGGCCTGAAGCAGCTGACCAGGCAGCTCCATGGCAACAAGGGGCAGATCAAAGAGCTTCTCAGAGAATGCCACAGTACGATTCCAACCATGTAAAAATGTTCAAACCCCCTTAATATAACCTGTAAACAAAATCAGAGCCTGTGTCCTTGCTGTCCCTGTAGCTGAGCATGCTAACAGCGTGCTGGTGAAGCTTGTGCTCAGCCTACTGCAGCTCTGTAAATTGGCCATCCGCCAGCCTGGAGGAGCTGACATTCTCGGTACGAATGATAAAACCCACAAAACCTTTTCACTGCTCTACGTTAATGTTGAACCCTTTGAGCAGAGGCGGTGGGCAGCTGTCTGGGAGAACTGGGACCTGTGGATTTCTCAACCATTGCCCTGCTTCATAGCAGAGACCCCCTCTATGAGAAGTCTGTCAGTCTCTTCACCTCCACCGAGCTGCAGCAGTTTTATATCATCCTCAATTGCATGAATGATGCACTCACACAGCCTGGGTACAATGCACTAAGTACTTCCTGTTTTTAGGAAATTGTGTTATATAAACTACATATTTATACTTTGTGCACATTTATAGAGATTTTCTAACTGTAAGCTCGTGTTTCTCCCATGTGACCTTTGGTTTACAGCATTGAAGTGAGGAAGGCTGCTGCTCTGTGTGTGAAGAACATCCTCGCTGCTCAATCTGGAGTCAATTTCTGGGAGCAGCACAAACAGAACCGAGACCCCATGCTGACCTACCTTAATCCCTTTAGAAAGGCCAAGAAGAAGGTGGCCGAAAGATGCTTTTGTTTGGCACCAACACATCAAGTAGAACACTCTCACCAGTGACCGTTGTCTTTAGGTGGAAATAGTCAGTGTCGAGGAGAGCTCGGAGGCCAGGAAGAAGCTGGAGAATCCCACGTTATGGTTCGCTGAGGCAGGCAGCCACGGATCCTGGCTGAAAGCTCTGAGCACTGTCCTGCTGGACAGTGGGGGGGTCAAGAGTGAAGCTCTGCTGCTGTCACGGCCATTGTGTATGGTGAGAACATGGATGCCATCTCAGATAGGGCCGCAACAGCAGTTGAAAATGAGTCAGGCTCACCTTGTCAAAAATATAGAATTACTCCTTTTGGCTTCACAGCTCTGACCTCTCTCCTGCCCCTCCAGGTGTGGGTGGACTGCTGTCAGAGGCTGTTGCCCCTTATCATTCACTCCATCCTTCAGCAGGATTCTGATGGTTCCTGGAGAGAGTTGCTCTCTTCTCACATTCAGGAGTTCTTCCGTTGTTGTTGCCGTGCTCAGGCCTCCAATCGCTCCACTGCTGGAGTGCCTCCCAACTGTGACGCTGGTAAGTCGGGTGCTGGTGGGTTTAATCAGGCGCCTGCACCCTGAAGGTAAATCAAAATGACATCACAAGACATAAATTTGCAATAATGGTTTTCTTTTCTGCAGAGTCGGATGCTGCCAGTCAGAGCCTGCCGGACCAGAACTCTCTACGCACAATGTTGGCTGTTATTGACTATCTGAGACACCAGCAGTACCCAGTGTCCACTGAGAGGTTTGCAGTGTGTCTGTGATAATTTATGTGGTGGCAGATTTTGAGGGTCTCAGCATGTGTCAATTCATCTTTCCCTTAATTTCTTCATATGGTAGCAGGTCCCCTGGAACTGTGTGTGATTCCAACTTCTGGTTGGAGCTGAACTATCTGGAGGTGGCCAAAGCTGCTCAGTCGTGCTCGGCACATTTCACCGCCCTGCTGTACACGGAAATCTATGTGGACAAGCTCAAAGCTAACATGGAGGACCATTACAGGTGAGTGCCACCTCAGTCTTTTCGAACGGTCTTTAGTGAACGGGATGAGCAACACTCTGAATCTTGCAGCTCCAAGTCGAGAGCAACACGCAGACTCACTTTTGATGACACCAGTCAGGCCTTCACCATCTCCAACCTGACTAAGAAGAGTGTGGAAGACACCAACATTAGCGTGCAGGTCAGCTTCGCACAGCAGATGTTATTTTATTTTCATTCTCTCCTATAAATGTTTAAAAGGTACATTAAAAGATCCTGTCTGGGTAGGAACTGCTGTTCGAGGTCTATCGGAGCATTGGAGAACCTGATAGCTTGTACGGGTGCGGTGGCGAGATGATGACCAGTCCACTGACCAGGTGGTTATTCTGTAGTCAGTTTACCTGCACATCTGCTCAGGGTCTTTATTAATAACTTGGTTGTGCTGCTTTGTAGGATTAGGACCTATGAACATGAGGCTTTGTGGGGGAAGGCCCTGACGTCCTACGACCTTCACACCTCACTGCCCGAGGTCACCCGGCAAGTCGGGCTTGTAGAGGTAAAAGACATGTGTGTCCTGCCTGTGTATAGCGCTCAAAATTAGTCATGCGCTTTGGTCCCTCTCACCAACAGGGCCTGCAGAAATTTGGCCTGAACAGCATCCTAACCACCTACATGAAAGGTCTGGAAAGTGAAGGGGTGGAATATGGATCAGAGCTGAGAGAGCTCCGCTTCCAGGCTGCCTGGAGGAACACTCAGTGGGACTGTGAGCTGCCAGAGAGGTGAGCCACTGCTGCATCCCAGCACAGCAGCATTGTCAGGCTCACCTTTTCACCTCCAATATTGTTCTTCATCAGGAACAAAACCCAGGCCGGCTTCCACGAATCAGTCTTCTGTTCCCTGCAAGCTCTGAGGGACAAAGAGTTTAGTGTGTTTGATAAAACCATGCAGAAGGCTAGGTAGGTTAACCTCTGATGAAAGTTTACAGTTATACTTTTCTTGTAATAGCTCAAATTTCCACCTTGTCTCTGATGCCTGCAGGACTACGCTGGTGGAGGAACTGTGTACAGGAAGTCTTGAGGCAGTGTCCTCCTTCTACCCTGCTCTCAGGAACCTTCAGACCATCCAGCAGCTGGAGAACATCAAACAGCTCTTTTCCAAGCCCTTCTCAGATGTGCATCTGCTAGACGTTTGCACCCAGTGGCGGCAGCAGTCCCAGCTGCTGAGTGACAGCGACTTTACACTAGTGGAGCCCATCATGGCTGCACTCTCTGTGGCCCTACACACCCTGATGACCAAGGTGGAAGACCCTGACAGCAAGCAGTACCTCAGCTCCGTGCTCACTGACCATCTCATGGACCTCTGTCAGCTGGCTCGCAAAGCTGGGAACACAAAGGTGTGTGCACGTGTTTGTGTTTTTGAAAGTTAAATGTAAAATTTCTTAAGTATTTCTGCGCTTTCTCCCAGCTGGCAGAGCGTGCAGTCTTCCAGATGAAAGAGCAGTGTTCAGGGAGATCTTGTGTGTTAACTCCTGTGTCCTCATGGCAACTAGAGGAAGCCCAAGTATTCTGGGCCAAGGGTGAGCAGGAAGTGGCTCTGGGTCTGCTGAGACGGATGATAAATAACATGGAGGAAGTGGTGAGATTTAGTGTGTTCTGTTCAGACTTGACCAATCTATGACTGTGCCACTCACCCCTCTTCTTCCTGTTCTTCATCATCTAAATGTTACCGAGCTGTTCAGTCAGTGTCCTTGCTTTGGTGGTCAGGTGGACATAAATCCTGTGGTGGTGCCAGTCTACACCGAGAGCCTCCGGCTGTGTGGTAATTGGCTGGCAGAGACATGCCTGGAAAGTCCTGGAGTAATCCTGGAAAACTACCTGGAGAGGGTATAAATCAGCTGATGTCTGGTGCTGCTTTGATACTTTGTGCACATTTTTTTTCTAACATTCAAGACCAAATCGTGGGTGATATAGCCATATCCTTGTATCGGGCTTTTAGATTTCCATTCATCTGTCTTGGGGGGCAAATCAGCAACTCATTGCAGGGCTCATATACAAATACAAACAACCATTCACCCACACATCCTGAAGCTAGTGTGTTATCATAGTGACTTGATTAAACTATGGCTTGAATGTCCATATATTTATTGACATTATTTTCTAATTTCTTAGGCTGTGGAAGTGATCACGAAGGAATCAAGATCTCCTCAGGACACCAGACTGCTGAACCAACGAACCGAGGCCTTCCTGGCTCTGGCACGCTTCTCTGACATGCAGTACCAGATCATTGACAAGTACATGAACTCCTCAGAGTTTGAAAACAAGCAGGCACTGCTGAAGAAGGCCAAAGAGGAAGTGGACTTGATACGGGAGCATAAATTTGTCAGCAACAGGTCAGCAGGAATTCTGAATCCAAAATGAGTTTCCCCAAAGCCTTGTGGTCTTTGAAGAGGAGTCAAACCTGAGAAGGTCTTGTTTTTGAATCACAGGTACACCACAAAGGTGCAGAAAGAGCTGGAGCTCGATGAGAAGGCATTGTCCAACCTGCAGGCAGACAAACAGCGCTTCCTCTGTAAGGCAGTGGAGAACTACATCCAGTGTCTGGAAGAGGGAGAAGAACATGACACCTGGGTTTTCCGCCTTGCTTCGCTCTGGCTGGAGAACGGCGACGTCAACGCTGTAAATGCCATAATGAAGGTTAGCGGCTCATGTTCATGTGCTTGAAACACATCATCCCCTGATGGCAGGTTGTAATATCAAGGTCATCGCGGCTTTAATTGTCTTTGCTACTTTTCAGAAAGGTGTGAAGAAGATCCCCTCCCACAAGTTTCTGCCTCTGATGTATCAGCTAGCCGCTAGGATGGGGACGAAGATGGTGTCTGGGATGGCCAAGGACATGGGCTTTCACAGTGTCCTCTACAATGTAATGATAAGACAGTCTTTTTTCAAACTAAAGCATAGCCTGCTGGTTCACCTGTCCGTCCGTTCCCCACAGCTGATGTGTAGAGTGTGTACGGAGCACCCTCACCACACACTCTTCATCATCTTTGCCCTGGTGAATGCCAACAAAGACAAGGTCTTCTGCACGACAACTGTGTCGAAGGGTGTCCCCTGGCAATCATCTCCACTCGACCTGGTGAGGATTTCATTACAATACCCTGATTGATAATGAGTCTAAAGAATGAAAGAAGGTTAAGACAATTTGAGTTTAAAGTGGTTTGACTCTAAAGGACTTGAGGCTTCAGCTCTGTCCCGAAAGCAGTTCTATCCCCTGCATGACGTTGATGTCCATCTGTCATAGGAGCGCTCGGAAAAAGCACAGATGATCATCAATGCGGTCAAGAAGAAGAGAAGCCAGCTGGTCCAAGGAATTGAGCGTCTGTGTGATGCCTACATCACTCTGGCCTACATGGATGCCAGCAGGCACAAAACTGAGAAGAGTCAGTGATCCTTTTATGTTATTGTTCCATTGATTTGTCTTCTGATCTTAACTCATAGTTTCCTAAAGATTCCAGCCTCTCTTGTAGTAACACCATCATTTAGTTGAGATGTAAAGGAGTAAAAAACATTAGATTAGTGATTCAAAATATGGAGCTGGTTATTAAGGTACTAAACTTAATCCTAGGGGCGATTCCCATCCCTGCTGATCAGCCAATCATGCAGATTAAAGACCTGGACCAGGTCGTCATCCCCACAATGGAGCTGAAGGTGAAGATCAATTAATGCATTTCTTCCATTTTCATGATTTTTTTCCACCTGGGAGGTGTGAGCTGACTGACAGGACTGGCTCATTACATTTGACCAGGTGGATCCATCTGGTCACTATGACAACTTGGTAACGGTCAGGTCATTCATGCCTCACTATCACCTGGCTGGGGGAGTCAACCTGCCGAAGATCATCGACTGTGTGGGCTCTGACGGTAAAAGCAGGAGACAGCTGGTGAAGGTGGGTGTTCTGCTCAGTTCCTTTGGTTCTCTGGTTGGAGAACGAAGGAATACTTTCCTGTTCGTCTTTCCTTTGAAGCTGCTGCTGTCACTTGTGATTAATCTGATCCGAGCAAAGAGGATAATCAATTTACACTTCAGTTCTTTTCCTTTTCAATTCAACAGTTAATAATTAATCTGTTTTTTGTGCTGGGACAGATGGAAAGTTTGTCACATTACAAATTGCAATGTCTGGAAACAAGGACTTTTTTTCTGTTGTTTACCAGAACTCTTGTTGGCTAATAATTTACAGCTTTGATGCTGAGCCTCATGGTGAAACCACCTCTGTGATTTGCTGTTCCTGTTCCACATCAGCAGAATCCTTATTGTTTCTGCTGATGTGATGCATTAGAGAGCATCTAATAAGACTCCAGCAGTACAGAAGCTTTTGATGATGCTGTGTTGGTGGTATTTATGTGAACATGAACATGAGGCAGATGCTGCTGTACACATGGCTCACAGCTGCTGTTCCAGCTCCCACATTTTCTCACTCATGTTTCCCTCTCGGCGTTAACAGGGGAAGGATGACTTGCGGCAGGATGCGGTGATGCAGCAGGTCTTCAGCATGTGCTCCATGCTGCTCCAGCGCAACACAGACACTCGCAAGAGGAAGCTGAACATCAGGCGATACAAGGTTCTTCCATTTGTTCTCCATCAGAAACAGAACAAAGGATCAAGATCTGGAGGTGAAGGCCTCGTTTCAACCTTTGCCTTGTTCCACAGGTGGTGCCGTTCTCACAGAGGAGCGGTGTTTTGGAGTGGTGTTCTGGAACGGTGCCCATTGGGCAGTTCCTGGTGGACCCAGATCATGGAGCCCATAAGCGTTTCAGACCTCAGGACTGGACCAACCTCAACTGCCGGCGGAAGATGGCGGTAGAGCTGTTGCTTCCTCGCAGACTTCTAAGGCCCATTTGTGTGTTACAGTTCTGCTGTCACTCATCACAGGCTGCAAATCAGGGATTTGATGAGAAGCTCCAGGCCTACAGTGAGGTGTGTAAGAACTTCAGGCCCATCTTCAGGTACTTCTGCATGGAACGCTTCCTGGACCCCGCAGTATGGATGGAAAAACGGCTGGCCTACACTCGCAGCGTAGCCACCTCCTCTATAGGTACAGACAGAAACACTGGTCGAATCTCTCAACATTTTTCAGGCCTTCAAAACATTTTGGAAAGTGAAGTCAGGGAAACATTTATGTTCATGTATCTACACCAGAGTCTCTGTCTGGGATTTCTGTCAGAAACGGCTGGTTGAGCTCTAGCAGCAGAGCACCAAACAGCAGAGCACCAAACACCATCTTTGTTGTCCACAGTTGGCTATATTGTGGGTCTGGGTGACAGACACATCCAGAACATTCTGATCGACGAGCAGACCGCTGAACTGGTACACATTGATTTAGGTACGGCTCCTTAACATGTTTCATCACATCAACAACCATCCTAACATACTAAAATGCCTTCATCATCACGCTCATAGGTGTGGCCTTTGAGCAGGGGAAGACCCTCCCCACCCCTGAGACCGTCCCCTTCAGACTGTCCAGAGACATCGTTGACGGCATGGGCATCACCGGCGTTGAGGGCGTTTTCAGGAGGTGAAGTTGATCCTCGGGCTTGATGACCCATATCAGAAAGTTGTGATGGACGAGTTGGCCTGATCAGAGTTTTACTTGTTTTTGTGTCTCCTCTGTCCAGATGTTGTGAGAAGACATTGGAGGTGATGAGGAATTCTCAGGAAGCTCTGCTGACAATTGTGGAGGTATGAAGGCAAGGCCCAGCTCCTCTACACAAACTCTGTCCCTCACTTGCCTGTGGTTCTGTTCAGGTGCTGCTCTATGACCCTCTATTCGACTGGACCATGAACCCCCTGAAGGCCTTCTACCTGCAGCGCGATGAACAGCAGGAGCTCAACGCAACCCTCGGCTCCACAATGGGGGGTGAAAACATGGACAACCAGCGTAAATTCAGGTGTGGTGATTCGCAAAATACATGACTTTTCATTCTGGATCTTCACATTTTCATTCCAAGGCTCTTTGTCCCACAGCGACAGTCAGAGCTTCAACAAAGTGGCGGAGAGGGTTCTGCTGAGGCTGCAGGAGAAGCTGAAGGGAGTGGAGGAAGGCACGGTGCTGAGCATCGGGGGGCAGGTCAACCTGCTGATCCAACAGGCCATGGACCCAAGGAACCTCAGCAGATTGTTCCCAGGCTGGCAGGCCTGGGTGTAGACCACAGAGGAGGTGTCACCTCCTGACTTAAAGTCATCAATCTTCAATGCAAAAGGCCTTAAGGTCCCTGAGGAAGCACCAAGACATCTCTGGTTTCCTCAGTGAGATGAGATCTTTTTTCATTCTTCAGCTGTGACATTATGAATGTTTTCAGCACTGCTGTTCAAAGGCATCGTGAAGAGCTTCATATGATATAAAGTACAAATGTCTGTAAGAACCCTCTTCGTGCTCTGCACACCAACACAAAATAAAGGCTTTTGTCCTGAAAGCGCAGCTTTGTTTCTTTAGTTGAAATTTAACTCTGAATTGGTCACAAGTCTCTTTGCAGAGCCGAGTGTTGTGTTTTCTGTCAATCATTGATCATGCAAAGTGGGGAGTGGTTTAGGTGTGAGGATGATGAGCTGTGCAACGGTGGGGGGAGACGAATCTCAGCAGGTGACAGGAGAACCGTTGCTTCATATCAGCGTTATTATAAACACTAAATGGTTGAAGCTTCTCTAGAAGGAATTGGTTCCATTTTATCCATCTGTAAACTGCCAAATATCCTCTTGAACAGGAAATGTCCACCAATCTGGTAGGTGTCTACACGACTCGAACTTTCTTTGTTGTTGAGAGATTTGTGGGCAATATTTTTCTCCCAGTATCAGGATATGCCTCCTTTCATCCACGGAGACCACAAGATGAAAACACTGAGCCGCTTGGACGTCAGACCTCAGTATGTTCATCACCTGGCCCCCAAACCTCCGGCTGAGGCCAACCAGAGTGCCCCAAAACACAAAGGTAGAGCTGCTCTATACTGGCTCCACTGCTCTTTTTTGTCTTTGGGGCCAAATGTAAAGACAACCTTGGTGTGAAAACCACAGATTGGAAGCAGATGTGTGTGAAGCGGAGTGTGACCTCTGTGATCTCCCTGCTCATCCTGCTGCTGCTGGCTGGAATTCTCCTGGCTTATTACTGTGAGTTCAGGCTCCATCTCATCTGTCAGGATTTCAGATATTCCCCACCTCCACGTGGAAGCAGCCCACAGAGCTGATACTTGGGTAACTGGTGGTATCTTTGGCTCTATCTCATTTCCTAGTTTCCTCCACCTGCATCCATGGGCTGCAGTGTGGTGACAGCAGCTGTGTGTGGGCATCCCAGTGGTGTGATGGAGTCGAGGACTGTCCTGCCGGCCAGGATGAAGCCAACTGTGGTATTTTTCTTCTTCTACTCTGAATCTCCCCATTTTACCCAGGATATTATGGCTTAAGATGCCGATCACATGTCTGAAAGCAAAGATTTGATATCAGTTGTAGAATATTTAACTCCTTTGTTTATGCCACTGATCAATGAGGGCTGCATCTTGATCTTGCTGAGTGAGTGAATGTTTCTGCTCGTCCTCAGTGAGGCTCCATGGCTCCGGCTTCGTGCTACAGGTCTATGGGTCCGGTGGGTGGAGGAATGTGTGCTCTCGGGGCTGGAGTGCCCAGCATGGCAGGGCCAGCTGCCTGGAGATGGGCTACAGCAGGTCAGCGGCTCATCCTGGACTATTCTGATCACTCAAGTGTTGACAGAAGATGACGTCCACCATGTGCTTCCATAGAGGCACCTTTTTCCAGTCAGGCCAACAGCGGGTGACCTCTGAAGGTGGATTCTTCCAGCTGAAGTCTGACTTCTACCCTGAAGCTTCCATCCTGCAGCAGTTTGTTCTGACGTAGGGAGAGAATTGACCTTCACTGATTATCCTCAGCACTACAGCCTCATGAAGCTGCTTCCAACTGAAATGCCTGTTTGCTTTTTCCCCGACAGCAACAGTTGTCCTGATGACAGCGTGGTGACACTGCAGTGCACTGGTACGTTCAAGCACGTCACCTTTGTCACAACACAGACAGACGGGAAATGCTCAGAGTCTGTTTTAGTGCGTTTATGCTGATGCGGCTGTTTTTCTGCCCTCAGATTGTGGCAGAGGTGTGAACTCCAGCAGGCCCTCAGCAGGGACGTGGCCTTGGCAGGTCAGCCTGCAGCTGGCTGGGTCTCACTATTGTGGGGGAGCAATAGTCTCCCCCTACTGGCTGGTGACTGCAGCACACTGTGTACTCAGGTGAGGTCTTCACGCCTGGTCTGGTCTGGCCCAGCTTATACCTACATGTACCTGGAGCCTCCTCAGTTTCTGTCCCACAGGGATCCCAGACCTGCAGCCTGGACTGTTTACGCTGCAACAGTGAATCCGTTAGACACTCTGTTCACTCCTGCACACTTTGTGAGCCACATCGTGATCCATGAAGGCTACAACAGTCTCACACACACAGGTGACATCGCTCTGATGAGGCTTAAAAAACCCCTGGATTTCACAGGTAGCGCTGTCTCGGTAGATCATTTATCTGACGCTGTTAAATGCTCTATTTGCTCTTTATACCTCCTCCAGGGACCAGAAGATGTGACTGACCTGTTTTCTCTCTTTTAGACAGCAACATTGGCCCTGTGTGCCTCCCAAACATTGGCCTAAACATCACTGACCAACAACACAGCTGGATCACACAGCTGAGCGGTTCTGGAGATGCAGGTGAGACCGTTGACACACGTTTATGGAGCAATAATGCTAACCATCAGGGTGAAAAGAGCAGCCTCATTTCCTCCCAGGGTCTGGCTTTCTCTACCTGAAAGGGGTTCAGGTCTCCATCATGGATAGTGTGGAGTGTAACAGGTCCTCCCAGTACAGAGGCAGGATATCACAGGACATGCTGTGTGCCAGAGGGACAGATGAAGCTGTCTGTCAAGTAAGACAAACCAGCGCATGTTTGAAACATTTGGATTCACCATTAACATGTTGACAGCTCATCATTACGTTTGTTTTTATGGACAGATTTAGAAATTCTTTCCTCAAATCCTCATTTTAAATCATCGGTCAGAGACAATAATTTAGTCTTGGAAATTATTATTGTGCTGCTGTAGATGTTCCTCTTCATTCGCCCTATGAGACTCTCTTACAAACCTGGTGTCTTGTTCACCATTGTTCCCAGTAATCAGGGGTGATGGTTAGTCCTCCTCATAGCACTGTCAGACATGTTTTATTTGTACTTAGATCATGACAGGACATGCAGCCAGTTAAAGGTTGGAATGAATGTAAAAATTAATTTAAAAAATAAAAATGAACTTTTTGTCAGGCCGATAGTGGCAGCCCTCTGGTGACCCTGAAGAATGGAGTTTGGTGGCTCACTGGGGACACAATCTGGGGGGACAAATGCACTGAGCACAACATTGGTGTCCATAGCAACATCAGCTACTTTCAGGCCTGGATACACCAACAAATGAAGGTAAGCTATCCTGAGATGAAGCAGCAGTAGTCAAATATAAAGTTTTATGTCAGACCTGAAAACCTTTGTTGAATTTACAGGATCATGATGCTATTTCTGTTTCATATTTTCATCTTTGTATTTACAGAAGCATCAAAATGACTGAGGTCTATATCAAAGATGAATTTTCCGACGTAAAAAAAATCATCACCTTTTATTAATCTTGATTTTGATGTTTCTCATTGTTGCAGAATTTATGTTAACACATTTATCTCTATATTTCTGTTAAATATCTGAAAAAAAATCCAGTTGTTAATAAAACTGTTATCCCATATTTTACCACTGGGTGGCGCCAAAGTACGCTTAATTCCTGAGTTAATCTGACATAAGAAACCCATTTATTCACACATTAAAAATGATTTACATCCTTCATTTGGTCACTGCATTACAGTTATAGCCCAGAAAAACACAAATAAATGGACATTTAAAAACTTGAACCATGTGCAACGATCGATACTTGTTTTGTAATGTGGTACGGGTGTATAAAGCAGTGAAAAATGGAGTTCAGAGCAGACTTCCAACCTTTGGCTTTTAAATAGTTCAAAATATTCAGCCTATTAAAGAACTGACCACATTTAATGATGCTAATACTGCTGTCATATTTAAACACACATTTGGATGTTTGCAGATGGCCTAAATCAATAAAACCTTTGCTTAGCAAATTAAGTTCAGATCACATATTCGTGAAGTCATTTTAATACATCTGATCAAATTAAAGGAAAGTGCAATCCAGAAAAGTCTACCAAGGCCACTGAGACATTTCCAATACAGTGAGACTACTCGTGGCGCTACACACCCCTCAGAAAGTCCCTCTGGTCCACCTTCAACCTGCAAAACACATGTGTCAAACAAGGCTTTACTGCCGAAGGCAGAGAGAGATGTTGTGAGGGGAATCTGCGGATCACTGAGAAGGGCCCCTCACTGAGGAATGTCCTGAAGGGGCTTCACGCGCCACCACAACATCTCACACATTTGCTGCCGTGACATTAATTATCAGACATCTTTGGTTGGCGGACCTTTGTCAGATATGAATAAAGGAGTCTGAAGTGGTTGCTGAGCTCCATGGGGCTCAGTACCAGGCTGATGCTCCACATGTTGGATGATTCCTCAGCCACAAAATGAGAAATTATCAGCGTTTTGGAGTAGTGGTGAATGGGACAAGAAGCTTGTTTGATGGAGAACTATATTCTTAAGGAGGGAGGTTATGTGCAGCTGTTTATGAAGAAAGCTGGGAATAAATGAGCATTTGATGGTTGTGACATGCATCACTTCCACTCCTGACTTGCTGTCTTTGTGCCCCGGAGACAGAAATCAGCCCCAGCAGCTCCCCTCAACAGGAAGCTGCCACAGCCTGCTGCAGAAGGTGGGCTTTCACAGAGGCGTGTCACTGTCTGCTTCAGGCAAAGCCTGGGATGGCTCCGCCCCTGTTGGCAGCCCCCATGCGCCGCTCTCCTTCCCATTCACCCTCTCTCTTCTCAGTCACTTTATACGGTGGCGGACCAGCGAAGACTCGTCTGTTATCTCCCCAAAGCTGTTCCTGCGTCGGCACGGCACCACCAGTAGCAGCAGCAGCACGATGAGAACCAGCGCGCAGACAGCAATCAGAGCGTAGGAAATCACCCACAGGACAGGCTCGTTCCGCACACCACCGGAGCAGTTGGACGCCACATCTGCTGCTGAGAAAGGCCCAGCGATCTCTGAGAGGGGCAGCCCAGCGCTCACTGCAGACAGACACATGCACACGGGGGTCACACCAGCACAGGCGGCTGGAGGGCAAGAACTTTACAATAAAGGCAGACATCAAAGCACTGATACATCGAAGACATCATGCCTGCATCTGAGCAACCAGAGGAGCATCACCAGCAACAATGTAGAAACAATGTTAACATGGCGTTCAGGCATCTGACCTGCACAGTTGCTTAGAGCGAAGCCCAGCCTCCGCTGAGCGCGGTCGAAGACCACGTAGAAACCTTCCATCACAGTTGCACCGATCACCAAACCATTGACCGACGAGGACACCCCGAAACGGAAGCAGTCCAATGTTCCGTCTACGTCGGTGATTTGCTGGATGTAAAGCTGTGAGGAGACGGTCACACTGAATAGAGGAAGGCAGAGAGGTGAGGATAGGGCTGTCCTGGAGCTCAGTCCAGTGGTACCTGCGGCAGAATGGTGAGACGAAAGGACTGGCTGCTGTTGGTGGCCCTAAGATAAAGGGATAGCTTTGGGAAGAACCTCCAGGGCGTCTCCCCTTTCATCCAGCACGCCAGTTTGGTGCCGTCCCAGAACCCTGAAGAAAACTCCTGAATCTGACACAGATGAGAGAGATCAGCTTCCTTCTACGCTTCTCTGTTCCATCTGTGGGGGCGGAACCGTACCAGCGAGCTGCGAGTGATGGCGGTAACCAGCGCATTGAAGACGTTGACGGGCAGACGCAGCAAGGTGGTCCCACTGTCAACGATGGCCTTATCTGTGTTGTACTGAGAGGAGGAGGAAAAGACAGTGTTTCTGTCCTGCTGTGATCATCCAGTGGAGCTTCTACTGTGGTTCTACACTCACCTCTTTACAGTCCAACTCTAGGTTCTGGTTTCCAACCTCCAACTTTAGAACCTCCACCTGGTAGTACCACTCTTCCACAATGGGGGTGTACCACACTGGGCCAGTGTACAGAGTTGATTCAGTCCCTCCCATGATCTGAGGAGATGCATGCACGGGCACGCACGCACGCACGCACACACGCACGCACGCACGCACACACACACACACACACACACACCTTCATGAGCTGCTCTTTAACCACAACATCTCCTTAGTGGAGTTACTGCGATCATAAACTGGTCTGTTTGCTCCAGTATTGACTCTTTTATTGGCTCCACTTCAGGTCCAATAAATGAACAAAGATACACACAAAATAATAGAAACCTACTTGGTGAGGACATAAAATCACAAGTCAGAACAAAATTATATGTTCATGTGACGAGTCATCTGACCAGGACCCCCCCTGCCAGAACTCACAAGACTGCCTCCTGCCGCGTCCACGGTGCTGCTGGCTGACAGTCCAGCTCCACACATCTGCAGGGAAAAGATGTCTGGGATTCCGAGTTGCTGCACCAATGAGTCAAAGAAGGGCGTCACAGATGGGTCTGGCTGTGGGGGAAAATGGATGGGGGAAGGGGGACAGGAGAGAGAAGGGAGAGAGACAGGAGGGAGACGGAAGAGACGGGAGACGTTTACAGCTATTAAATTAGCGCTGAGAATTTGTGTGATTATGGTCAGATTAATGCACGTGTGCGTGCTAAACCAGTTCAAACTGGGAGTCAGACCATCTGGGCAGGAACCAGATAAACCAGCAAAAACAAGTCGTCCTCACCCGAGCCAGCAGGGGGTAGGCCAGTCCCAGTATTCCCTGCCAGTTAATGTCAGGGAGGAAAAAGCCTTCAGAGGACAAGATGGCAGCGATGTTGATGGGGAAAGTCCCATTTGGACCCTCAGGGATGGAGACAAGGTCCATGCCCAGTTCACCGTTCCAGTTTCCTTGTGTGTAGCGGACAGCCACGCCCTGCCCAGTATACTGGTAGCTACTGGAGCTGCTCAGGATGAGAGGGGAAGACGCACAACCAGAAGCTTTCATCAGCTTGTTTATCATAAATGAAGGAAAAAGAGCCTACAGGAGGACAGAACTGTTATTACATAGTTATTACACATTCGTGTCACTTCCATTCTTAAGAAAATCCCAGAAAAGAGATTTTTACTTCCTACATTTTATTAATATATATTTCCTCTTCTTGAGAATTTGTTAAATGGAAAGTAGTTCTGCTGGGAACCAGCTGAGTGAACTGGTTTTACTGTGGATGTGTGGAACTCACAGAGCTGTGTTGAAGAAGTGTGTGATGAAGGGGTGTGGAGCTGCCGCCACAGCAAAGTTACTGCTGCCTGTGTCTACCAGGATGTTCATCTGCAACACACACACACAGGTGCTCAAAGCACACACCCACACAGGTGCTCACCACGCACGCACACGCGCACACGCACACGCACACACACACACACACACACACACACACACACACACGGGTGTGTCCTCCCTCCTTTGTCACATGTGCACACCTGCAGCTCTGATGGGACAGTCAGCCATGACAGCATGGAGCAGCTGCTGCCATCCTGTGACCACGCAGAAGGAGGACTCATTTACAGACGATTTTCCAGGCACTAACCTAACGAGCATTCTGACAGACAACCATCATACAAGGATGTAACCTGAAGACCATCTGATGACCCAGCACAAGTGGCTGTTTGGCCAGGTCACATGACCCACTTCAATTACCCAGCGTCACCCACTGACTATGCACAACTGGCCAGTCACAAATATTTCAACACCAGCTGTATCGCCACTGGTCACAACAGCAGGAAGGAGGAAAGAAACTGACTTCCTCAAACCTTTGAGCTTCTCACACCGACAACATTCAAGAAGACTTCCCTCTTTTTAAAATCACATTTATTACCAACCAGTTGGGTTGGACACACTGACTGGGAATAAGAAACAAACCGAGGTAAGGAATTAAACACCAGAAGAGTAAAAGCTGCTCAGGAACCAGAATCCATCTGCAGGAGATTCTGGTTCCTCCACAGGTGCTGGTGCTGACAGATGTGACTGTTAAATGCTGGTTTCAACCCCACAACCCTGTAGTCACACCATTTTACCGGGTGTATGGCCCAACATTTAAAGGGATATTTGCTCAAACACATCCTTGTTTATCCTCTTTCACATAGTGGTATTTGTAGACAGGAAGTCAGCAGACCACAGGATCTCTACAGCTGTTCTTACAGGAAATGCATGAAATCAAAGAATTTGTGAAAATACGAGCTGTTTTCTTTTACCAAAGGTACCTTTGGGGTTAAGGGCCAGACACTGAAATGGCCCCGTGGACAACATTGTCCGTGTTTCCGTCTCAGCTCCCAGGAACTTTATGCAAATCAGCCTAATAAAATCTTCCATTCAGAGGCTCTGTGGTTTTTATGGTGTTTTTCAGACATCATTTGGGTTCTCAGCTGCTCCCAGACATCTTTAGACCTGGCTCTCATTTCAACTCCTCTGCTCACACTGATTGGACAATGTAAAATCTAAAAGGACCAAAGACCCAGATACTTTTGTTGGTCTGCTTCTTTGACCAGACATGCCAGAAAACCAAAACATAATAAATCAACTATTTAGCCTCCAGGTAGACGTGACTGAATACTAAAGGAAATTGAAAACAACTGGCAAATATTCAGACACCACCAGCAATAAGAACGTTGTTTAACTGGACATGGTGGTTTCTAACCTGGGTCCTAACCAGCATCGGCTCAGCAGAACTCTGGTCCATACTCACAAGTACAACAGCAGCTATTGTATCCATGACAACAGGTCAGCTAGAAGTTTACAAGAGGCAAAATGTAAAACCCTAAAGCACAAGCAGTAAGAGTAAACTCAGCAGGTGCTGATTAGCACTGGGGTAAAGCTGTGGGGAAACTGGGATGTGCTCAACACAAGACAATGACAAGGCCTGCGGAGAGACCAGGCTCCGGCCTCCTTAACCTGAGAACAACTGCTCAGTGACAGAGTTAAACAGGTCCATATAAACACTGGTGATGCCAAACCTTAAATCTACAACAGCAAAATATTTCTGTGGGTAGGGGAGAGGTTGTGATCACTTATTTTAATCACTTCATTTAAGACAAAAAGAGCTGCAGTTAACAATGCCAAAGTGTCCAGAAATATTCCAGAGGGAACTGTTGGTGCAGCTCTGTAGTAGCTCTTTGCTCCCTGGGAGCCTCATAATCCCCATCAGCTGCTGCTAAGAAAGAGCTCCTCACACACAACATCATGTGAGTGCATGTGAGGGAGGCCTTCAGACGACATGCAGAGCCAGGGGCCCAAAGGCAGCATCCAGCCTTGGACATCCAGGACAGCAGCCTGTCCGGCCGCGTCCTTCACAAAGAGGGCACCCTGGATCCAACATGAAGATAACACATCCAGAGGACAAAGGGGGACATTTAAGATAGTAGTAATATTGTAATTTTATACAGTTCAAACAAAAAGAAGCATGTTGGTTTCAAAGCATATTACCTTCTGGCCGGGAGTACCGATAGACAACTCTATATAGTAGCCTCTGCCAGAGTCCCCCTTCAAGTTATTCACCATGTCCAGAAAGTTGACCGTCCCGGTCGGGTCGGAGGCCAGAGACAGGCCGCTTCCATCAGCCGTCAAGGCGACCTGCCGCAGAGCCACCAGACCCACCGCTGAGGAGAAGTTAAAGTTCCCGGAGAACAATCTGAGAGGGACCAAAATGCTCCCGTCCGAAACACTGAGACAGAAACTGAGAGCCAGTAGAGCGGCCGGAGGAGCCATGACGAGATCTGGAGCCGCTGTAGTAGGAAAAGTTCCTCTTAGAGGTCGAGACTTATGGTTTCAGTTTAGCCATGATGGAAACGCCTGCGTCACAGCCAGAACCGACTTCTTGACAGCCCAACACCGCACGACCGACTCGCCGACCGCTGAAAACTTGCAAAAGTTTGGCCTCCGACACCCACCATCAAGCTAACTGGTCTAAGGAGTTAAAAGCCTTTCACAATAAAGGAACCGCGTAATGCAAACGCCACGGAAATAAGAATCACTGGTTTTGACTTGGATAATGCAGCTGCGACGCAGGATCAAAGAGATAAATCAAACATAAGACGGCTGATGTGAGGAAAATTTGTGTACTTATGCGAATAATCATTTCCACGGCTGCGATAACAAGCCTTTTACTTTGAAGGCACGATCTCTCGCACTGTCATGTTTATCCGTTTGCCGTTGCAGAAAAAACTCTTGAGTGAAACATGTTTGAGTGAACATAATTAGTAACGCGAAATAAACACTAATATAAATACTGTGTAAAATATTACATTAAACAAAGTGAAGGCTTTTGCTGAGTTTATATCTAAATTAGCCATCTAGTGAAATGGGACAACAAGCATAAGAAGGATGTGTCTGCTGTGTCTCCAACACTGTGTCTCTACTGCCGTGTCTCTCCTGCTTTGTCTCCACTGCCGTGTCTATCCTGTTGTGTCTCTATACTGCTGTGTCTCCATTGCTGTGTCTCTACTGCTGTGTCTCCTCGGCTCTAATGCTATGTTGCTGTGTCTCTATGGTGTCTCTCCTGCTGTGTCTCAACTGCACTGTCTCTCCCGCTGTGTCGCTCTTGCTGTGTCTCTACTGTGTCTTTACTGCTGTGTCTCCACTACTGTGTCTCCACAGTGTCTCTCCTGTTGTGTCTCCACTGCTGTGTCTCCCCTGCTGTGTCTCTCCTGCTGTGTCTCCATGCTGTGTCTCTACTGTTGTCTTCACTGCTGTGTTTCTCCTGCTGTGTCTCCATGCTGTGTCTCTACTGTTGTCTTCACTGCTGTGTTTCTCCTGCCGTGTCTCCACTACTGTGTCTCTATGGCCGTGTCTCCACTGCCGTGTCTCTCTGTGTCTCTACTGCTGTGTCTCCACGCTGTGTCCTGCTATGTCTCTACTGTTGTCTCCACTGCTGTGTCTCTTCTGTTTCTCTACTGTTCAGTGCCACAATGAGAGCAGGCGTCCTGTATAGAAGCGTCCTCCATGTGTGAACTTGAGAGTCACATGTGCTGCTTGTCTTTTCCAGCCTTGACGGTCTGATTGGCCACATCCTGGCAGCACAGGAAGGAATGCCTGTTCCTCTTCCTGTGTGAGCTTGGCGTCTCTGTCCTCGGGCTGCCTGCTCCACACAGAAAACCACTGTCTGACTCTGAAATTCCCCATGAATCCATGTTCACAGCCCATCCATCTTCCCTCCTTGAGGTTATCACCATAGTAACAATAACCTGAATAATGCGGAGAAATACTGAGACCACAAACAGTTGGTTCTGCTCTATCACTTCTCATGCTCGGTGTCTTGTGACCCATTTAAGCACAATTTCTGTTTCTTCTTCTCTGTGACTTGGAGACATTTTCTTGGCCTTAGAGCAAAAGACAAAAATAAAAGTCAGAGCACCAAGGAATGCCCCCTGTGTCCTCTGGTCCATCACGTGTGTCCTTCCTCTGCATCTTCACCCCACTTATCTGGTTGTGGACCTGAATTCTCCTGAAAGCTGCTGCAGGTGTGGAATGAAGTTGAGTATTCCATGTGGATCAGGGTGGTACACACACAGCACACACACACGCAAACACAGACACACACATGGGCACATATGTAAAAACCCTCTCTCCCCCTCTACTCCAGCTCTCTCTTTCTACCTCTTGTGATTTGAGCCTCTGTTGTGATTTGATGCTCTGTTGTGATTTGACCCCCCGCCTGTCGTAGTTTGAGCCTCTGTCATGTTTTGATCCCCTGTTGTAGTTTGGCTTCCTGTCATGGTTTGAGCCCCTGTCGTGGTTTGATCCCCTGTTGTGGTTTGAGCCTCTGTTATGGTTTGAGCCTCTGTCGTGGTTTGAGCCCCTGTTGCAGTTTGGCTCCCTGTCCTGGTTTGAGCCTCTGTCAAAGTTTGATCCCCTGTTGTAGTTTGGCTTCTTGTCGTTGTTTGATCCCCTATCATAGTTTGAGCCTCTGTCATGGTTTGAGCCTCTGTCATGGTTTGACCGCCTGTCGTAGTTTCAGCCTCTGTCATGTTTTGATTCCCTGTTGTAGTTTGGCCCCCTGTCGTGGTTTGAGCCCCTGTTGTAGTTTGGCTTCCTGTCATGGTTTGATCCCCTGTCGTGGTTCGATCCCCTGTCGTGGTTCGAGCCTATGTCATGGTTTGAGCCCCTGTCGTAGTTTGAGCCCCTGTGGTGGTTTGAGCCTCTGTCATGTTTTGATTCCCTGTTGTAGTTTGGCCCCCTGTCGTGGTTTGAGCCCTTGTTGTAGTTTGGCTTCCTGTCATGGTTTGAGCCCCTGTCGTGGTTTGAGCCCCTGTTGTGGTTTGAGCCCCTGTTGCAGTTTGGCTCCCTGTCGTGGTTTAAGCCTCTGTCATAGTTTGATCCCCTGTTGTAGTTTGGCTTCCTGTCGTGGTTTGATCCCCTATCATAGTTTGAGCCTCTGTCATGTTTTGATCTCCTGTTGTAGTTTGGTTTCCTGTCATGGTTTGAGCCCCTGTCGTGGTTTGATCCCCTGTTGTGGTTTGAGCCTCTGTCATGGTTTGAGCCCCTGTTGCAGTTTGGCTTCCTGTCGTGGTTTGATCCCCTATCATAGTTTGAGCCCCTGTCGTGGTTCGATCCCGTCGTGGTTTGAGCCTCTGTCATGGTTTGAGCCTCTATCATGGTTTGAGCCTCTGTTGTTGGGGTCCAGGCTTCCTGGTTGTGTTTTTCCTGCAGGGGGCGTGGTGGAGCCATGCTCCGGCCACCGGTAGGCGCACCTGCAGGCCATCAGCGATCAGCCGCCTATTTAAGGACTAAGACTCCCGCCTACCGGTGTCAGAGGATTGTTGTGTGATTTTTGATGTTTCTGGTGACTTTGACTAAGGTTAGTCTGACGTCATGAATTTTTAATTTATGTGATCTTTAAAGCCAAACCAGATAATCTGAATAGCTGTTAAAGATCTTGTTTTACTGCCCCAGAACTCTAGATGGCCATAACTTTCAATTGAGGTCAACAATGGGATCAAAGCAGCAGCAGCAGCTTCAGCGTATTTCTTGTTCCCTAAAAAACATAACCTCCAGCTTTCTAGTATTCAGTCATCTTTGGATTCGTGCTGCTCGGATTTTTAATACAAACCTGGAAGAATGTGGATGTATTAAAACAAATACAATATGATTTATGTGTTCCTTCGTCGTCAGTCCATTGAAGCAGTACCGCTAGTGACCACTGGGTGGCACCGCCCACCCGTCCTGCACGTTTAATCCGATCTGCGGATGCTGTCGCATCTTCTGCGTGAGCAAATTAGACAGATTAGGAGGACCAGTGTTCCTACATTTGGCAACACAAAGCTCCTTTACTGGGACATTGGTATTTAATCCTCACAGCTCTGATCCTGCAGCTGATGGGGGAGAAGGACAATGTTGGACCTTATCTCTGCCAGACACACACCTGCCTTAACATGCACACATCTAATCACACACATAAACTGCACATTGTACTGCTTTGTGGCCTTCACCGTTACAACAATAGATTACAGCTGTTTCTGCAACAGCCGCCCTGCAGCTTGATTTATAGAGAAGAGAAATCTGCAGAAAAAACATATTTGTGGAATGTTGCCTTAAATTGTTACAGATGATGCTGAATAATGTGACAATGGCTGCTAGCAATGACATGGCATTTGTGTTTGTGTAGTTATGTTTGTAGTTCTGTTTTTGTTGTTCTACTTTCAAATGAAGATATTCATCACACACACACACAAATTAATTTGTGTGTGTGTATACTGTATATATATGTGTATGTACATATATACATACATACACATGTACATGTACAGTCTATGCATATGTGCATATGTGTATATATACAGTATGTATATGTGTGTATGTATACACACACACACACACACACACACATATATATATATATATATATATACAGTACACACACACACACATATATATATATATATACAGTACACACACACACACACATATACAGTGGGGCAAAAAAGTATTTAGTCAGTCACCAATTGTGCAAGTTCTCCCACTTAAAAAGATGAGAGAGGCCTGTAATTTTCATCATAGGTACACTTCAACTATGAGAGACAAAATGAGAAAAAAATCCAGAAAATCACATTGTCTGATTTTTAAAGAATTTATTTGCAAATTATGGTGGAAAATAAGTATTTGGTCAATAACAAAAGTTCATCTCAATACTTTGTTATAGACCCTTTGTTGGCAATGACAGAGGTCAAACGTTTTCTGTAAGTCTTCACAAGGCTTTCACACACTGTTGCTGGTATTTTGGCCCATTCCTCCATGCAGATCTCCTCTAGAGCAGTGATGTTTTGGAATGCCCTTGCTGATGGAAGGAGATTTTCACTCAAAATCTCACGATACATGGCCCCATTCATTCTTTCCTTTACACGGATCAGTTGTCCTGGTCCCTTTGCCGAAAACCAGCCCCAAAGCATGATGTTTCCACCCCCATGCTTCACAGTAGGTATGGTGTTCTTTGGATGCAACTCAGCATTCTTTCTCCTCCAAACACAAGAAGTTGAGTTTTTTCCAAAAAGTTCTATTTTGGTTTCATCTGACCATATGACATTCTCCCAATCCTCTTCTGGATCATCTGAATGCTCTCTAGCAAACTTCAGACGGGCCTGGACATGTACTGGCTTAAGCAGGGGGACACGTCTGGCACTGCAGGATTTGAGTCCCTGGCGGCGTAGTGTGTTACTGATGGTAGCCTTTGTTACTTTGGTCCCAGCTCTCTGCAGGTCATTCACTAGGTCCCCCCGTGTGGTTCTGGGATTTTTTGCTGTTCTTGTGATCATTTTGATCCCACGGGGTGAGATCTTGCGTGGAGCCCCAGATCGAGGGAGATTATCAGTGGTCTTGTATGTCTTCCATTTTCTAATAATTGCTCCCACAGTTGATTTCTTCACACCAAGCTGCTTACCTATTGCAGATTCAGTCTTCCCAGCCTGGTGCAGGTCTACAATTTTGTTGCTGGTGTCCTTTGACAGCTCTTTGGTCTTGGCCATAGTGTTAAACAAACAGGTTCAAACAGGTGCCATTAATACAGGTAACAAGTGGAGGACAGAGGAGCCTCTTAAAGAAGAAGTTACAGGTCTGTGAGAGCCAGAAATCTTGCTTGTTTGTAGGTGACCAAATACTTATTTTACTGAGGAATTTACCAATTAATTCATTAAAAATCCTACAATGTGATTTCCTGGATTCTTTCCCCCCATTTTGTCTCTCATAGTTGAGGTATACCTATGATGAAAATTACTGGCCTCTCTCATCTTTTTAAGTGGGAGAACTTGCACAATTGGTGACTGACTAAATACTTTTTTGCCCCACTGTATACATACACACACATACAGTACACATTTATATGTCTATATATACAGTATATATATATTGTGCAGGACATTTACAAATACCTGGCGATTCCGCAGGCAAATGGTAACCATGAGGAGGCAGCTAGGAGGTCAGCTACAGCTAAATACCTACAGAGGTTAAGGCAAGTCCTGAAAAGTCAGCTGAATGGTAAGCATAAGATCCAGGCCATTAACACTTATGCCCTGCCAGTAATCAGATACCCTGCTGGCATAATACCCTGTCCACTGGAAGAGATACAAGCCACTGACATCAAGACAAGGAAGCTCCTCACCATAAACGGAGGGTTTCACCCTATGTCCAGCGTCCTGAGGCTGTACACAAAGTGAAAGGAAGGGGGCCAAGGACTAGTAAGTCCAGGAGGACACAACAAGCCTCCGAGAATACATCAAGAAGATGGCCCCCACTGACCCACTGCTGAGTGAATGCCTCAGGCAACAAAAGCCCACCAAGGAGGAGGAACCTGAGGGGCTATCATGGAAGGACAAGCCGCTGCATGGAATGTACCACCGACAAATTCAGGAAGTGGCTGATATCGAGAAAACATACCAGTGGCTGGCAAAGGCCGGACTGAAAGACAGCACAGAGGCACTACTCATAGCTGCACAAGAACGGGCCCTGAGCACCAGAGCAATACAGGCCAGGGTCTACCACACCAGACAAGACCCCAGGTGCAGACTGTGTGGAGATGCCCCTGAGAAAGTCCAGCACATCACAGCAGGGTGCAAGATGTTAACAGGCAAGGCATACATGGAGTGGCATAACCAGGTGGCTGGCATAGTGGACAGGAACATCTACACTAAGTATAGACTGGAGGTCCCAGGGTCCAGGTGGGAGACACCCCCGAAAGTGCTGGAGAACAAGCAGTCCAAGATCCGGTGGGACTTCCAGATTCAGACTAATAAGATAGTGGTGGCCAACCAGCCTGACATAGTGGTGGTGGATAAACACCAGAAGACAGTGGTGGTGATAGATGTAGAAATCCCAAGTGATAGCAACATCAGGAAGATGGAACACGAGAAGCTGGAGAAGTACCAAGGGCTGAAGGAGGAGATAGAGAGAATGTGGGGCATGAAGGCAACAGGGGTCCCAGTAGTGATTGGGACACTAGGGGCACTAACACCCAAGCTGAGTAGATGGCTCCAACAGATACCAGGAACCACATCAGAGATCTCTGTCCAGAAGAGTGCAGTCCTAGGAACAGCTAAGATCCTGCGCAGAACCGTCAGACTCCCAGGCCTCTGGTAGAGGACCCGAGTCTGAAGGAAGGAGGCACCGTCCAGGAGGGCGAGAAAGAGATTTTTATACACACACACACACACACACACACACACACACACACACACACATGCATGTGTGTGTGTGTGTGTGTGTGTGTGCTTGGTTGAGTCTCCAACCTTCTTTCTCCAGGGTGGAACAGCACATCTCAGCATCCCCACATGCGGCCTCAGTCACTACAGTAAGTAGCTGATGAGAGATTTGCTGATGCTGTCAGGATTTCTCTCTGATATCAGCGGCAGCATAATTACAGCTTTGGCACGTAGAGCTGGATGAGCAGTAGATAACAGGTCAGAATGATCAGTGCTGCACATAAAAAAATCTAGTTTTTAACTCTGTTTGATTAGCAATTAGCTCTCCCAGCTCGTTGCACAGCAAGACTCAACATACAGTTGGGTTATCCCTCATAACAAGTGGTGTGTCCCTCTGCCAGAGCTGTCAGCCACCTAACAGGGTCAACATGTTAACAGCCAGAGCAGCCTGAGGGGGTGTCTGCTGCTCAATCAGTGCTAATACACTAGTCCACTGCCGACCCAGAGAAGCACCCAGCGTTGCTTTTATCCCTGCTGTAAGTGTGCCTGGTGATGCTGGACGTTCTTCCTCCCAGTCCACACACTTTTGGTCAATTTAGTTGAGTGTGTGTGTGTGTGTGTGTGTGTGTGTGTGTGTGTGTGCGTGTGTGTGTGTGTGTGTGTGTGTGTGTGTGTGTGTTTATGCCCTTGTCCCTATGACTCCCAGAGGTTGTATCAGGTGCAACAGTTTGGGTTTGTTCCTTCGTTGTGAGGCGTCTCTGTGGTGATCACCAATTAGATGGAGCAGAGTGGTCCTCCCGGTAGGGCTCCTCTCTCTGAGGAACCTGTTTTGGTTTCCATCATCAGTTCTCCTCTTCTGCTGGAGGCCAACATCACCAGCGGCTCACCTTCTGGTTTGGAATCTCCTTTTGTTTGGCTGTTCATGCAGCTGTCTCAGTTTGTTATCTGCATCCCTCCCACTCCCCACCCACACACTCTTACATGCCCCCCACCCACACACACACACACGCACACACACACACACACACACGCACACACACGCACACACGCACACACACACACACACACACACACACACACACACACACACACACACACACACACACACACACACACACAAGCAGCATCCAGTCTGAGCTACATGCATGTATAGCTCACACTATATGAGAGTGTCTTCCACACAGGCCTCAGAGCAGCCCTGGTAGTCAGGGAGAGACCAGGACTGGGAGGGGAGGGCAGAACAAAGGCAGGAAGGCGGATGGAAAGGGGGGAGGTTCTTCATACATTTTTATGACCACATAGATAAGGTCAGTGGTTTGGCACGGTTACTAGGCAACGCTGCGACCCTGAGTTGGATTGAGTTGTGAAGCGGAGAAGTCCGATATTCTTTTGTGGACAATCTGTTCAGGTTCTTCTGTGGACAGTTGTCAACAGCCTCCTCGTCTTCATGTCCAGGCTGAGAGTCAGCGGTTAGCACGGCGTCACCCATCGGCAGGCCATTGATTTGGCTCTAACGTTATTAGTCACGTCGCGATATGCTGGTGATGTCGTCTGCAGTGTGCATGATGATAGTAATAGTGAAAGATGACGGTGAGCTTAGCTTCTCTATTTTTAATGATCTGGCCCCTGAGGGACCCAGCAGACTGTGGGTTTATCGATTTGTCCAGTTTTCCAGCGGAGGAGCTGCAAAGATGCAGCCAGAGTACAAATCACCCAAACCTACTTTCTTCTGTCTCCCTCCTCTGGAGCTCCTCGTCTCCGTCGCTCTCTCAATTCTCCATCTTCACTTCCGTATCGCTGCCACACCCCCAGCAGCCTTTCATTGCGCCACCCCCGCCACCCATCCTTGTCTCCTCCCCTTTGTGTCCCCTTCAGCGTCCTAGTTTAGCACGTCAAGGTTGGCTGCAGATACGCTCCTCAGCGCTCTGAGGCTAACCAATAGGAAGCTGGCTAGGTTGGTGTAGCAGGTGGGAGGGTTGTGTCATGAATTCAGAGGGAGGTGGGCGAAGGTTACTGTGGTGCGGCTGCTGTGGTCCATCCTTCCAGCCTTCAATCAAGTAGCCAGCGGATGAGGGACCGTGATGTGTTGCTAAATGACTGAATCACATAAATCAGTATTTGCTCTTTGAAGACCCTGTTAAAAAGAGACTACCCAGATAACCATAATACATTCATGAAAACCATCAAGCCTGGCAGCCAATAGGCTTTTTCTTTTATTTTAAAATCACAGCTGTATTAAAGGTTAGTTTTTCATTGTCCATAGCCTCAATGCTGAGCCATCACTCATCTAAAAACCATAAAAGAAACTGCCATCAGTCACTTCTTCAGAATCTTCCAACATTCTTTCAACAGTCATGAAGTCCGATTTTGTCCTGTGCTTGTGTATGATGCCAAGGCCTCAGTCAGCTGCTCAGGTGGGAATGAACCACGTTTATCCAGGTTGTGAATGCGACACGGATGGTGTGATGACAGTGGGCTGGACATGAACGGGACTGAACTACGTGATCATAGGAGATGCTAGCCATTGTTGCTGTGATGGATTGACAGAAGAATGGGTGTCCCTCACTTCCTCCTCCCTCTGACCTCCACAGACACCAGCCCTTCCAGACGGCGGTCTTAATTTAAAGAGCGTGCATGTGTGCTGATGCTGAGTGACCTGCAGGTGTCTTTTTATCCCACTGGGACCATTCGAGTGAAAGAAAACACGGGCCTGAGCCCTGAGCAGGGGCCCCATCATGGCCAACATGTAACCTTATACACACTTCTGCCAGGAGCCACGAGCCCCGCTTGTCTCTTATCAATGTCATTGTCTCAGCAACAGAGGGGATCATTACTGGTGCTGAGGCTGTTTCTATTCTGGTGGCAGAGTGTAACGGCAACCTGATCCTGTGGCTGAGGAGGGGGCCGGCGGAGGGCTGACATCCTGCTGCCGATGGGCCAGTCTGTGTTTGGTTGTAAGACACACTGGACTTCACAGGAGTTGTCACAACAAGAGGTCCCATCCTGAGGGATTAGTCTGCACACACGCCAGGGACGGGGTTGACCACAGGCACAGGGAGGGGCTGCCTCCTGCTAGGAGGATGGCGTGGTGCTGAAGAACAGACTGACTTGATTCATATTTGGTTCAGCTCTTATTAGCGGGATTACACACAGACTGGGAATAAATCACTGAGCACTTGATCTGATTGAGCTTCTGTGACATTAGCAGGACCGGCAAAGCGCTCGGTGTGTTGGGACACATTGGCTCTGGGTGCATTAGCCTGCTGCAGGAGCCAGCAGGACTGACTTTATGTTCAACTCAAAGATTTTGAACATTTTCAAGTGATGATTGTGACGATTTACAGTTGTTCTGGCAGGTTCATGCGCAGGAAGGCCAGCAGGCTGGTTGGGATTGGTTGTCTAGAACTGGAACATCAGTCCTACAGCTCCCCTACATCTCCACCTGTTCAACCGCTCCCAAGTCATCCTTGGAAGGAAGGCACAGGAAGGCACAATTTGAACTCCATAAAAGTTCTAATTTCATGACAGATATTACCTTGTTCAATGTCAGTATGTTGAAGCTAACGGCTAACGCTGCCATAACATCGTGTGCTGATTATTAGCTGCCAGGATCTGCTCCTGACATCAAATGTTCTGGAAACGAGCGTATGTGTCTGAGTACCAGAATATAATGCATAAATAATTTGTTTACGTCGGTTGATAAACTCATGTAAATGTTTTCACACAGTTGTGAAGAAAAAACACAGTTTCATGTCAGACTGGCTCAGTTGCTGGTAGGTGGGGGTGTGTGGTGGGGGTAACAGTCAGAGGATCGCGACCTTGGTGAGTACCGTTCATGAATCGTCTCATACGTGCTCCAGTTTCATGGTTTCGCAGACAGGGTGGCATGTGCAACACACGCGCATTCATGAGTGCATGGCCAGGCCAAGACTGCGGCGGCCTGCGGCTGTTATTGTCACAATGACTTAGCGCTGCTGAGGCATCCTGCTGCAGGGCTAAAATGAACTACGGTACTCTTCTCTCATCCTTCATACCTGCACAGCACACACAGAGACCACTAGATCTCCAGTCCGCTCCTTTTCAAACCTCCACGTAATTCAAGTACTTGAGCTGTGTTCATCTGCGCTAATAAGGCATGATAGCAAGAGGTTTAAAGATGAAAATATGACTTATCTCACCCCAGACCAGGGTGGACACATTTGCTTTGCAGACTGAAAACTCTGCACATACCTACTGGCACGCTGTTGGTGGGGGCCACTAAATCCCAGAGCTCAGTGTCTGTGAGGTCAAGGCCCTTGTCTTTGGAGTTTAAATTAAGGTCGTCACGTGCTGAGTGGAACTTTAGCTGTACAGCTGCCTGTAACTGATGGACCCCAGCACCTGTTACCGCCGCAGCCGCTATATAACCATATTGCCGAAGGAACAAAGTAAACATTGGAGACACCATCTGAGGTCAACGTTTGGATATTTGCTTGGTTTGCAAACACTCGTGAATGGTTTTGCTGTATTTCATTTTCATTCATGTGTCACCAAACTGTCTGAAACCAGATGCTCATTTTTTGCTCGTTTGAAGGCGTACCTAAAGGCTGGACCAAATGCCCCCCCCCCCCCCCTTTTTTTTTTTTTACATCATCTTTGGCCACCAGGGGATGTTGTTCTTGAAAATGATGAAATCTAACAAAAGATCAAAGCTCTCAGAGCTCAGCTGTTGTCCAGATAACATCTGGGCACATGAAACTTCACCAGCTCCTTTTAGTTGCAGAAGGCGCTGACTGGGACGGACACTCCTGCATCTGTCTGTGTTGACAGACCGTCTCAGAGAAGCATTGTTTGCAGCATCGTTCTGTACAACAGAGAAACACCTTGAAGATGCTGCTTTTGTGTCTCTCCACAGGTGACGGCTGATTTAAGTGTGTTGTGCTGTCAGTGTAAAAGGTGGCGCCTTCTGAGGGGACAAACAATGGTCTAAATTCGCAGCCAAGCTGATTACGCATCATGATCTGATCTCAGTCTGCTGCTGCTAATGAACTCACTTGTCCGTCCACACCAAGAATCCCAGGCTGAAAACACAAGCTCGGCATTGCTAATCCACTTTAACTTCAGGAAGGATGTCTGACCCACTGCCCTCTTTTAGCCGCTTCTTCTCCTCAGCACTATACGAAACACTTGAACCTGATTGGTTTAAGGACAGACTTTAATGTGGGAAATGATCCTGTCTTCAGTGAAGCCAGAAGAACTACAGTGGCAGTCTGAAGCTGCCCTGCTGAGCAGACAAATGTCCCACTTTTAATGCTTCTGGGTTGATTTGAGATCACTGTAAAGATCAGAAGGTGCATAATTTCAGTCTTTCAGAAGTCAGCATTAAAAGCTTCTGATTTTTATTGTATTAGAAATGAGACCTTTTTTTTTATAGATGATTGTGATATTGTGTGTGTGTATTATTGTGATAAAACCTGAATATTTGAGTTGACAGTATTCGGGCTGTTTTTAATATGCAGTACAGGAGTAAGTAGGTGTATATTTTAGTCATATTTATGATGAATTATCAAATTATAAAATGTTTTCATTATTATAAGAATTTTGGAGATTTTTCATCCTTTTAAAAACAATTAAATCATGAATTCCCACACTTCCCCAAATATTTGAATGAGAGGTTATACAAATAAAGATGGAATTCAAAGTAGGTAATAATGCTTTTGTGTTATTACACATTTACATTTAAACAGTTAGTGAATCTGTAAAAATGTTCTGATCCCAACCTGAGCTGCGCTGTCGCATCAGCACAAAGAGGATGTTGTTCGCCAGATTCCGTAGAACAGAACGTAGATCAGAGACGGAGCCTCGCAGGTTCCATGACAGAGCTGCGCGGACAGACTCGCAGGCTGACGCTGCCCAACACAGCCTGACTTCAGACTGGAGCGGTGGGGCAGGTGGGGTATTATGTGGGAGTGTGCACGTGGAGCGACTTTAGGGTAGGGTGATGTGGCCCCATTTTTTGCGCCTTAACACAAAAACACTTTAATAACTTTAAATCAGCCCAGTGCGTAAAATCACAACGAGGTAAAGCGCGCACCACGGGACGCGCGACACGGGACACACTCTGCTCTTCCTCCACGTGAGGGGAGACATCCACTGGCTTCGGTGCAGCCATAACCGGTTTGTTGAGCGCACCTGCACTCCAGCAGCGCCGTGCGTAAAAACGCCTCTCTTTGGTGCCTCCGCGTGTCAGGTGCGGCTCGTTCCCTCTATGCAAATGTCCCGTTGCTCTATGCGCGCACGCACACTCGCACCTCCAGCTGCAGGTTTGCCCTCGGGACCGAGCGGGAGCGCCTCTGCTCCTTTAAGGCGGTGAGGAATGAACGCGTGTGCAGGGGCAGCAGAGGGTTATTCTCAGAGTGCGTGTGGAGCGATCACAGAGCGGCAGCGGGGAAATGCGCTTGCTCGCCTCTTGCTGGACGCACAGAGGCGACGAGTTTGGTGCCGTGCTCTTTAGTTCTTTCATTTCCGCACATTTTAGTCACCTCTCAGATGATCCGGCAGCTCTTTTCGTAGCACATCTGAGTTTCTAAAAGTGCTTTTTTAACCTATAGATGTTATTCCTTTATGTTATTTTTCCCCTTTTTGCATTTTTTATTCAAGGATCCGCTCTGACTCAGCACCCCACACTCACACACAGACACACGCGCGCGCGCGCACACAGACACACACACAGACACACACCTGGGCTTCACCCCTTCAGCATCCTTTTGAATAACAGGGAGAAGCAGAGCAAGACGGAGAGAGTCTGAGCAGAGGAGGAGAGTCTGAGCTCAGCTCTCCTCAAGACAATCACACAAGCTCATTTATGAGAGGACTCGGGAGACAAAAGACCAGGCTGCACCGACAAAGTGAGAGGGGGTATTAAAAGTAGGGACCGGACCGCTCGCCTGAAGACGGTGGCAAATGTTTCACCTTACCCGAAGCGCTGAGCAGAGAGAGCCAAGGAGGCACCGGGCGGAGGAAGCAGAGAAGGCATAGCCTGGGGGGATTGAACGGAGCAGGGCATGTGGATATTGGCTTTTCTCTTTTTCCAGAGCATCTTGAATGGTAAGTTTCACCGACTCGTCATTTTCCCTCATTAGTGCTCATTAGTGTGTGAACGGCAGCGGCGGGCGCGTGCAGGGAGGATGGAGGTCACCTGTGACCCAGATGAAATGGATTTGATTTGCTTGTCAAAAAGGCTGACACCGTTTGATGAAAGGTGAGAGACGGGCGAGGCTTTATATGCGCCGGGCTCCCCTTCAAACACCTCCGGCCTTCGCACACGTATCCCGAGATTAAATCAGCCGATATTGGGCCTCTCACCCAACTGCTTTAATTGGCCTGATTATGATTCCACCTCTTCAAGTTATATTGGTCTCTAATTTGCGTCCAAACCCAATTTATGTCCCTTTTCGTTTGCACATATTTCTTCTGTCACGTCGCTTCTCCACCGTGGCCCTTGGTAATAAGTGACGTCTTTGATATGATGGACATTTGCTTGAACCCCCTCCCCTCCCCCACACAGAGCAGATTTTGGAAGTTTAAAGTGATCTAAATGTCTAAAATGGTGACAGGCTGAAGAGCAGTTAATCATATTTGGAGCACATTTGTGTCAAATATGATGTTGCATTTACGGTCCTGACAAAATGTATCCTTAAATGTAAAAATAATTTGCTTTTTAATTTTAAAATTTGCTTCGCAAAGTAAACATTTTGAAATAATTATTTCTGATGAAATTGTAAATTAAAGAACCTTTAAAATCAGTCTGACTAAAAATAAAAATGAAAGACACCACTGCATTCAGACATTAGTCTGTCTTCTTTATTTTGGCTTTGCATGTGCGTGTGCCTGCGGCTGACGCCATGCATGCATTTTTTCGCGCCCATACAATTTATTTATAATCGATCGCAGAAAATTGATGCAGTTTATGACATTCATTTATTGGCCAGAGTCCCCTCGACAGGGAGGGATTATGGCTGCCTGGGTGTGTACGAAAGAGGGAAGGAAAATGGAGAGCGAGAAGAAAGAAAGAAAATGGAAACATGTATGTAAGAGAACACATCAGAGTGATGAGATGGCGACTGTTCACACAACCAGACCAAATCAGCGCCGCACTCGGCTGCTTTTTTATCAAAGGGTCGAGAACAGCTCAACAAAGCAAAAATTTAAAAAAGCAAATGGAGATTTTCAGGTACCAACGAGTCTGCGACGATTCCGTGTCCCCCCCAAAATGGATTTTCCCCAATGGCTTTGGTGACAAAATAAGGCTTCAAAATGGATTTAGCCTCCGTGTCGACGTGAGCATCAGTCTGTCAGTGGGTTTATTGACAATGAGTCCCTGTCACACGGTATCTCCCCCCACCAGCTTGGCTGAAACTCATAAAGGAACAATGAGGAATCCTCATTAGTCTTAATCATTTGACATCAGATCAGCTGCTCTGCAAGATTGTGAGCATTTACTGCAGGAGAGATTATTGAGGAGGCCTTTGGCCAAGCAACCATGGGGATTAGGAGGCGTCCAGTACACACGCCTATGCTGCTGCTGCTACTGCTGCTGCCGCGGTAGCTCGCCGCTGCCGCTCCTTCCTCCATGGGCATTTAGAAACTGGCCCGGCCGGGTCTGGGCTGGCTGATTTTGTGCCAGTTGGTTCTAGTTGTGTGCCAGCTGGTTTTGGTTGTTTTTGGATGTTTTTGTTGCTCATGATGAAGATGAGGTGTTCATCGGCTGAGCAGTTGTTGTCAGAATGAATGAATGACCTTGTAGATTGAAGCGAGCGCTGCGATTGGATTCCAGACAGTTCTTACTGCTTCTGAGTTGGGCCTATCACAGTCTCACTGGCCTGTCTCTATGGTAACCTCCTTAATGGGTGTCAGGGGCTGCGTCCGAAAACATTGGACCAATGGCTCCTCACAGTGGGGGTAGAAAACTACGCTGTGATGTTGTGCAGCAAGAATGATATAAGATGCTACTGTGGAGTGTTTGGTTGTGGAATTAGCTCAGCCATTGAAAACAGTGAGTGAGAGACACAAAATGGCTGACTCATGATAGAGCGCACAATATGTAGTGAATAATGCCGCACCATGAATTGGGATTTTGTCTTAAAATGAATTGACCCAGAATTGATTTGGAGCTAATAACATCCTGTCAGCGTGTCCGCAGGTGATAAGTGGCCACATGGTCACAAGCAGCGCAGTGTCTTTGGGGACTTGTGGCCGTGGCCGTTTCACTGCGCCTATACCGGTGCAACGCCCGCCATCCCTGCAGCCCCGCACACCCCAGGGACGAGCACAAAGATAGGCTTTAACAAGATCACCCTAATCCATCCAGGGGAAATTTTGAATCGCAGATGTATAACAATGTGCTTTTGACATGGTTTCATATAGCTTTTTATAGATTTTAAAAAAATCTAACTGGGGGGCATTAAATCTAGTCATCAGAGCCAGACGGTAAATATCTCGGCCCAAAAGACTCCTTTAGGGAACGACAGCAACTCGTTCAGACCTCATTCTGCAGGTTGATATAGAGTATGTGTGGACATGCTCACATACATACACACACACACACACACACACACACACACACACACACACACACACACACACACACACACACACACACACACAACTGACAAACCCAAAATCAACACTAGTCCATGTGGTCTGAGTAGCTGGCCATAACTGGGTGAACTGAGGTTTCAAGGCACATCTGCGGACATAAAGATGTTCAAAGTGGAGGAATCAGCTGAATCAGCTGCATTCCGATCAGATGAATCAGCCTATAAAAACATGTGGCGACAGCGAAGTGATGGATCATCCCGTGCACTCGGTCTCTAATGCGAACATGTAATGGTCTAAATGAAGTTTACCAACCCACTTAACTCATACTCATTTATGTTGGTTATTCTGAGCTGAGTGTGTTTCCAGTTGAAAGGGTGTCTAATGTTGGGTAATGGATACCCTGATGTGTTATCATAATAGATATCCTCCAGTTGCTACTCCCTGCCTGTATAATGAGGCTACTCTACTGTACCCTACCTCCTCAAGCTTGTCTAGCTCTCTAATTAGGACTGAGCTTTGGCAACCGCGCGTGAGTGAGTATGTGTGTGTGAGTGTGTGTGTTCTACGTTTCACCCAATGTAAAATCTAATTACCAATCACACTGTGTCTGTCTGGATTCCAGTGAATCAGAGGTGTAATTGCGAGCTCGTGTGTAAATGTCTAGTGCATTAAAATGTTAACGATATCATTTAGCATCTGTGGGGAAGAGCAGAAAAGCCCGTCGGCACCCAGATGTAGGTGTTTGATCAGGCGTGCAGAGCGAGGCTGAAGTACATCTGGCGGGGGTTTCCCTCTCAGATAGGATCCTCACTAGTGTGGTTCTTTTTAGTTCACTCGGCAGCTGTCATCGTGACATGTTGTATTACTGTACACCAGAACCACAATACAGCTGTCCAGATGGAGGAACCTAAACCTGAATTGGTGCTTAAGTGGCTGGTTGCGATTTGTCTCCTTTGGTTCCGCGGTGCTCCAGTTAAGTCGCTGATGCTGTGATGGAACGGTGCCAATGTCCTGGGTGGACTGGGGACAAGTTCAGGGTGGAGCTGCTCCACAACAGCGTCTGTTTGTCTGTTCAGCGGTTGCTGCTGATAGCAGAACCAGCAAACTCAAACTGAACCCTTTAATCACTCTGACTGGTCATTAGTGGTGTTTTCTATAAAATATCTTTGATTTCTATATTAACTGGAATCCTTGTAAACACGTAAGAAAGTCGGATATTTCTATTTTAAACCAGTCACGTCAGTCACACTGCTGGGGAGCTGTTTCTCTTTGCTGATACTGGTTCCCAGTCTGATTCTGACCATTAAGGCCTGTTCTAAACCGCTGCTGGTTTTCATTTCTCTAATATTAATGGAGAGTAAAATTTTCCTGCAAATATCAGTTTTATCTTTTACCAGAGTGGCCTTATTTATTTCTGATTTCTGAAAAAGTCAGATTAAGAACTCAGAAATGTCTGGAGGTTCTTGGACCCCACAATGCACCTTAATTGATGGACACATCTGTAGAGTCCAGTCCAAAGATTCAACTCTGCTGCTGCTGAAGCCTCAGCAACATTTAGGGCCTAATCCAGTCTCCTGAACTGGGCCCAGACTGGACCTGAACACTGAACAGATCCCAGTGACCCTGTGCCTAGTAGACATGTTGTTCACTTCTGTTTTGCTTCATCCACTGTTCAGTGACTCCTCCCCTTTAGAATCCAGTCACATGCCTCCTTCATTCTCCCGACATACATTCCCACTTGTCAATCAGATTATTCCAGGGTGCATTTCCAAGGAGATATTTAACCCTCGTGTCTGCCCATGTGACTGATGCACTGCGGCTGGAATATTAAAGCAGGCTCTGGGATCCTGGAAGAAGCTGAAGCTTTATAGACACAAAGAAAAATGGCTCCAGCGTGGTTCCTTCACACGGATCTTTATCCCTAAATCTGGCACAGGTGCTGAGAATTATCAGTGGTTGTTTTCAGCTTGCCATTTTTTTTTACATTACAGTCGTCTTGAGACAAAAATAAGTGTGGAAGTGTGTAGGCATGCTTTATTCTGCTTTTATAGGCGTTTATGTACATGCGAGTATAACACAGGAGAATGGGGGGTAGAGCCACAGGGGTCTGATTTATGCCATTCTGGCTCCTCATTGATCCTCTGGCCTGGTGCGAGACTGAGTGCATTGTCAATAATATCAGCACTTTGTGGTATTCCTAGAATTCTTCCATGCAGGGTGTGATGCTGCGGCGTCTGGTCCAGGATCAAATAAAAGGTGGTGCAGTGGTGCAGTGGTTCTTTCATCTGAAAAAAATGAAGAATTCCAAAAGGTGATTTGGCCTGAGCCCTGTGTGGTCCCTGGAAGCATGTCGCTGTTTACATGTCGCTAAGTGTCCCTGCCGACTGTTGCCAGGATGAGCTCTATTATGTGTTGCTTTCTATCTAGACCTTCTAGCCCCACAAGTGATTATGCTAATTAGTGTTTGATCAGTTGATTAAATTAAAACTCCATTCATCCAAAGTACTAAACGCTCAGAATACATTTATGTCTGCTTGAACCGCTCGGCTTCACACGCCACACGTCCCTCTAGTGTCTGAGCCACGGGAGGAAAACATGATGGAGGAGGAGGAGAGAGAAGAGAGAGATGTGTATGTGTGATGGGGGGGGGGGGGGGGGTGAAAGGAGCCGTGCTGTGGTCTCCTAAGTGTTGAATAAACATACTTGGTTTGGGGAAATGGCTGCCATAAATGTTTAATATGATAAGTCCATAAAGACGGTCAAATGAGTGTGGAGTATTAAAATGAGCTTGGCGTGCAGCAGGAGGAGGACGAGGGCTGGTAGCAGCAGCAGAGCTAATAGGATGAGAGCAGCCAGCTGCTGTGACATCACCATTACCACAGCAGACGTCTGCTGGACAAAACCCCAGCGATGGAGTGGCCCGAAAGAGATGCCACCGCTGCATAAGGACATTATTAGCTACAGAAGACTAGCCGGCCTTTGTTCAACTTGGCACAGCTCAGAAATGGCCTGAAAAAGCCCAACAAACCACAGACAAAGGGTCTGAAGGCGGAGGCGAAACCTTCTCTGGTGCATCCTCAGGTAGAAAGACCGGACCGATCCAAGGAACCACCTCTGGCTGTTGCTGCATAGAAATACTAATCAAAACCAAAATATATGGTCCACAGGAAAAAAATCAATTGATTTCTAGGAGAAATTCCATTTTAATTCCAGCTCCAGCTCTTAACAGTGATTTATTTCCTTCCTGCAGCCAGTCTGTGGAGGGCGCTGTGCTGCTGAAGTTGCTCATTGATTGGCTGAGAGATTCAGGTAGCCTCAGTCCAAAAGGACATTTGAGGGTCAAAGGCCATCAGTCTCAGGCCACCTTGCAACTGTGCACAACAAAACATGTGTGCTGTTTTGCTCCGTGCAGGTGTATGGTGTTCACATTCAGACGCCATTATGAGTCCATCTTTGAAGGTGGTTAACCTTAATGTTTGCTGACATAATGAGGTTAGTTGTCCAGCATGTAGCGTGGCTTCTTGTTGCACTGAGCTCGGGCTTCTGTCTGGCAGCACGTGCGCACCCACAACTCTGCAGCTTAATTGCATTCCCAGTACGGAGTCCGTATGTTGACCATTAGATTAATTAGAGGCCAATTCAATTAGATCCACTCAAGTCTCAATCAGATGGGTTTAAGTATGAGAGGAAATTAAAAAGAGAGAAGTTTTTGATGATAGCAATCTGGATGAGAGCAAGCTGCCTGACACGGCTAACAGGAACTGGTCCTGCCGCACCTTTGTGGTTTGCAGCTTGTTTCCAGCTCTTTGTCGACTGTATTGAGTTAATGGTGGGTGGGTCACATACAGGTGTCATGATAATTGATGACTTCTTCTATCTGAACAGCAATTTCTGTGTTTATCTCATCATCTCTAATCCCTCCTGAATGTGGTCAAACTGCGGCGTCAACAAAGCCTTCCTGCTGTTTGGTGAAGGAATTAGCATTAGCCTTCTATAAATACATTCTTGCTAATTAGGATGGGGTTGAGCAGAGGCAGCACCACGGAGCCGTTCCCCTCAATTCTCGGAGAAATTAGACAATTATATTAATTAACAGGTGAGACTGTAGGTGTTGACATTTAAAAGACTGTAATAAGTTCACTCTAATTACAAAAGCTGTTGTAGATAATCGGCAGCTCCTCATTCCATGTCGCGAAAATCACTACTAATAAACATACCGCGGATCTGTTTGTCCTAATCTCTGTTTTATTTTCACCAGGACCAGGACTCCTGCGTAGTTTCCAGCCTGGTGACATTATTACATTTGTAGCAGTGGAAGTTCTTATTCATCATCAGCAGCAGCAGAGGGAGCTGCTATAGTTGGTTACCGTCTGAGTCCCTCATTTGATCCTCTCTCATGCTCTCATCATCATCTGTAGCAGCATAATTTAGACATCAGTGTCTCTCTCACTCTGCTTTCTAAAGTGAGAAACAGTCCAGGGTCCCTGGCTTCCCCTTGATGAGACAACCAGCCACTCTGGCCCATTTACCAAATGAAAATCGAGTGGAGAGGTGGAGGCTCATCTGCTGTGGGGCCTCGTTTTAGCGATTCCCGCCCCTCCCAGACATCAGAGGACAGATCTGTCGGTGTGGATCAGCAGCCAGCGTGCAGGCAACCCTTTCTACTGTCACAGCGCTGCTTAATATTCATGAGAGCAAATTGGAAGACAGTCATTTAACTTCCATGCATGCTGTAATGCCTGTGGGCAGATTGGATCAGTGGGAATGCTTACTCATACCGGACCGGCTGGCCCAGCATGGTGGTTGTCAGTCTGTCTCAGAGCTGCAATATGCTATTTATATCACACCCGACTGATCTGGCAAACATGTTCTGTAATAAATGTCTGTAGCAGGATGAGAACTGAACCGATTAAAGGACTATTTATACAGCGGGGTCCACGCTTATGAGAGCCCCTGAACCTAAACATGGCAGCAACGTGGAGGTTTTTACCTGTGTAGGTGATGTGTCTTGACCTTGGCTGTAACTCCAAAGGTCAGAACACGACTGTTCATCTCTGTGTCATCCTGATGAAGGAGGTGAAGCTCCCACTGCAGGCAAGGGGCTCAAAACTTAAGCTTCCATTTCTAATCTAGTGAAAACATCAGGCGTAAGAGATGAGTCCTTCCAGTAATGAGAGCAGAGGTAAAACTCCTCCTTTTGTGCGGTTGCTAAGACAAACCTGAGCTGTGCAGATGCGCACCTGTGTGCTTATGCGGAAGCCGTAAAACGTCAAGCAGTTAAAGGAGACTCACTCGTCCGTCAATAGACATGAATCATGCATGAATTTTCAAAGGGAATACTTGAGGAAAGCAGCGCTAATCAATACATCTGCAGCGACGGTAGATCAAATGAAAATGTGAGCGGAGCAGCTCCGAAAATTATGAGCTGACTGAATGTTTGAGCTTTTACTCTGGATCTAATTTCAGTCATTTGGTGGTGGAAAAACCTAAAATCCTACTTAACTAATTGAATGATATTTGCCTAAAGGTGAAACCTTCCTGTGCTCCCTGAACATGGTCCAGTTGGGTGTCAGAACATTTTCCTGCTGATGTTCTTACAGCAGTGATGCCAGCGTGACTCTGCTCAGCGGCTGTGGCTGGTTGGACCTCCTGAATTCATCAGAAGATTCTTGGATGGCTGCAGCATTTAGGATCCTCTTTCTGATGTTGTTATTCATCGGCCCTGGCTGTCTACTGGCCCAGAAACACGTTAATGAAGCAACATTTTTCTCTTTTCCCTTTGGAGAAAAAAGTCATAATTAATTATAGATGTATATTCTGCATTATTTAACAGTGTCGTTCATTTCACCTTTACGCTCCAGCTCATGAAAAATTATGCCAATTACAGATTTCCTCCAGGGCCGTGTAGTAAGTGGTTGGGCCCCGAGGCTGTTTGTTGGGCCATGACATGCAGCTCTGTGTGCGGTCTGGGGGGGGGGGCAGCTACCTGCGCCAGCAGACGAATCGCGCTCTGGATCCTGAACAGTATCAATTTGGAGAAGGAGCCCAGCTCTTTCACCAGAGCTCAGTTCATTTTCATTTCTTCATTAAATCGGCTGTCAAGGTTCGGTCGTCTGCTTAAACTGGAAAAAGGCCAGCATAGATGCTGAAAAGAGGAAAAGGAGAAAAAAGGAGGAAACAGCTCTTTTCTTTGCTATTGCAGTGCTTTCACATTTCCTTTAAAGAAGTAACCCAACTGTGCTTGCTGGGTTGGTCCCCTGCTGTGTTTATGGACCTAATGATGAGGTGTGTTATATTTTATTGGTGCTGCTGCGTTGTTTCTTTAACCAAACCTCTGAGTTCCTGAGACATCACTGCCCCGAAACACCCGTTGCGATTCTGGTTTGAGTGTAAATGAACAGTATCAAAGTATTTTCTGCTTCTGGTTGTGGTCCCGGTTGGGTCAGTATCATCAGCACAACTCTGGGTCGATGCTGACAAAAGAGAATCTATCTGACTTTAATAAGATGGTGGATCCACTCAGAAGCACCAAGTTACAGAGATTTGAATAGCCTCAAATTCTTTGAAGCAAGCATCTGTTTAAATGGTTAATAAAGATCCTCTTTTGATGCTCTCCTACTTAAACTCTTTCTGTCCACGAGTCGACGCTTGTTACGTATAAAACCCTTTCAGTTCCCAGATGTTTGTGTTTAAACTCCCTTATCAAACAGCAGCAGCTCCAGAGCGCTTTAACCTTTTGTAGCGCAGACAAAACGAGCAGCTGCACCTCCGATCTTCTAAAGAAAAAACCTGCAGCAACGTTGATTTTAGCAAGCTGATAACGTGGAGCAGAATTAGTTGATTTCTAATCGGAACGGTCGTGGACGTGGGAAGGTCGTGGGAGAGACTGATCGGTGGTTTAGAGCTGCTGGAGCAGAGAAAAGGATGAAAATGTCTGCAATTTGAAACCTTGTTAGGAATTTATGAAGCGCTAAAATGTTTTTTCCCAGGGGGGATGCAGCAGGAGTCACTGCCAGTCGCTCAGCCTAGAGCCTCGGGGCCCTTCCCCAGGCCAAACAGAAAGGCCTCCTCATGACTGAATCTCACCCTGACACACACTCTTGGTGGCTTTATGTAATTTTGGGTGTCATTTACTGGTGAATTTCATTTAAAGGTGACAGAACCATCTGAGCCTGACTGCTAGTTTGTGTTTTTTGGTTCATGCCTATGTTCTTCAGTTTCCTCTCTCCTCTCTTGCAGTTTTTACAGAGGATCTACATTCCAGCTTATACTTTGTCAATGCATCTCTGCAAGAGGTAGTATTTGCCAGCACCACAGGGACCTCGGTGCCCTGTCCCGCTGGGGGAGCACCCCCTGCCTCGCTCCGCTGGTATCTGGCCACTGGCGAGGAGATCTATGATGTCCCGGGGATCCGCCACGTTCACCCTAACGGGACCCTGCAGATCTTCAACTTCCTGCCATCCAGCTACAGCAAGCTGATCCACGACAACACGTACTACTGCACTGCCGAGAACCCTTCTGGCAAGATCAGGAGTCAGGATGTCCACATCAAAGCTGGTGAGTAGAGGTGGAGGGGGGGCAGGGGGCAGTTGAGCTGTTATACTGGTCTGCTTGGTTGCTGCAGTGTAGTTGGTTCCAATTCACTCTAAACTAAAACGATTAAAGTGATAATATGTTTCCAACTGGAATTCTGCCTTGTCCGACTGACTGCAGCCCCCTCTTAGTCTTATGCTGTAGCTGACCATTGCCTTTTTTCCCTCTGCAGTCTCCCGGGAACCCTACACGGTGCGAGTGGCGGACCAGAAGGCCATGAGAGGCAGTGTCGCCGTCTTCAAGTGCATTATTCCTACTTCTGTTGAGGCCTACGTCACTGTTGTATCATGGGAAAAAGACACAGTTTCGTTGAGCTCAGGTATGACCACTGATTTTGTATGTTATGGACGAATGCATGCATAGACGTGCCGTTATTCTCTATACGGAACGTTTCAGCTGTGAGTCATCTGCTCTCACCTGCTCTCTGTTGTCGGAGCTCCACGGCTCTACAAGACCTTGTCCTCTCGCTCACCGGCGAATGTTGATAGCTGTCATGTTGAATCACTCCCCTGTAAACACTCCAACTCCATTTTGAGTCCAGCGAGGGGTAAAGTAGAGCAGTTTATGGCATCATTGACCCAGTTCCCCTCCTGGTTTGAATCCGTGGCCACAGCATGATAACCAGAAGGTTCCCCCATTTGGAATTTTCCTGCTCTAGAAGGGGACGTTTATCTCTTGATTGGCCTTGTGTTGCCCGCTGGCTGATTTGGTTTCGTACGGCAGCGTTCAGGGACCTGCAAGCGAGCGCTTGATGTGGTTTGACTGGGGGCAGAATCTGGGACGGTGTTTTGGTGGCATTTTAAATGTGTCTGTTCAAGCGTGAAGATGTGTCTTCTGATCCAAGTGACTTATTTACTCGAGGTTGCTCCAGTTACTCGCTGGAAGGAGCTGGTTGAAATTTCCGGCTGATGTCACACAGAGGAATATGCAGCATGTGCATGTGATCGTGACGTGTAAATAAAGGATTCACACAGACGTCTTTGCTTCTGCTGCTGCTCCTGGCCCTCAGGAATGTTGGTTTGAGGAGACCCTAACCCCTTCCAAATTAGTCTGTTGACCTCTGAACCTTTACTGAGAAAAGTTCACATCTTAATGGGAACTTTAGGAGTATTTCTAAGCACCTTTTAAGTAGCTGATGTCTGGTAGAATCAAGCTCACACAAACAGGTTGCACCTTTGACAGGTAACAAGCTAACGTTAAATGTGGAACCATTTCTAATTTAATAGTTTTGATTAGAATGAACAGCCAGGGTACAATAGAAACCCACAACAATGGTTTCATTCATTTAAACCAGATAAATACTTCCTTTCCTGTTTAATGTAATGGAGGGATTTTACTTTATTTTTGATCTTTCGAGTAGGAGGAAAATCTTTCTGGATAAATTACTACAGAAAAGCAGCTGGAATCTAAAAAAACAAACAAACAATGAAGATATAGTTCTTGCTCCTGTCCAGCCTATAGAGTTGATTTGGTTGACGGCCCTCATCAGATGAACGTTTGGGATCGTCCATATTGGCTCCAATAAGTGTTGCAGCTGGCGAGTGCTGTCAGAAAGATGAGCAGACTGTCAAAATCAGTGCTGCTCACTGATAAATATTTGATGCTCCATTCTGATGCATGAACGCATTCACAGAGAGGGTGTGTTTACTGTAGGAGCATATTTGTGTGTGTGTGTGTGTGTGTGTGTGTGTGTGTGTGTGTGTGTGTGTGTGTGTGTGCATGTGCATGAGGCCATAAAGATATAGGTCTCAACAATGACAACCGGCTGCAGTTTGACCCATCTGAGTTTCTGACTCCTTCTCCAGCCTTTTATTCCCTTCTTTTTATTCCATTTTTCATGAAAGGACTCTTGGTCTCAGTGGACACAAAATAAAGCTCCCCCACTACTGAACTGAATTATTAATATCAGGTTTTTGTTGGGAACGTGAACATCAAGCACACTTTCATACACTTTCTTTCTCTATTCAGAGTGCAAGAAAAAAAAAAACAGGCAAGAGTCAGAATCTTAGTCTTTGTTGATTTGAGACATAAGAAGAGACTTTGTTGTCATCAAGGTGTCGTCACAGGTTTATATTCAGCCCAGCCAAGCAGCATTTCTGACCACATTCCCATCCTCAGTGAGTAGATGGAAACCTGCACAGAAGCTTGACAGCAGCAGGAGCGCAGCCACACTGCAGACCTGCTAGCTGCTGCTCCACCAGGTTCAAACACGATTGAACAGCAACAGGATCCACCAGAGGTCTGATCTTTCCAATGATGGAGGAAGGCACAAACTTAATGTGTTCCTGCTCAGCATGTGCGAGTAGAGTCAGTCTGGAGGAAGCATGGTGATGACCAATTAACCACAGAAATACCCAAGCCTTAAATCCAGGAGACTGTGAAGGATTTACACATGTACCAGCACCTGTGAGAACATCAGGAAGTCCTGGTCTCCCTTAGAATCGAAATGCTAGAGGTGTGACTCTGGCATTTCTGTCATCTCAATCCACTTTCTAATCATTGCTATGATGGACTTACTCATTTGAACCCATGACGTTCTGCACAGAGATGAGCTGTTCCTCATGCTGTTCAGGAAAATCACTGTTAGTTTAGTTAGTTCTAAAATTTAAATTGATGAATATGCAGTGATTCCTTTTAAGGTCAAAAATAGATGCATAATTACAGAGTGGGCCTGTCTTAATTATTCAGCTGTGATTGAAAAGTTAATTACAATATGAATCTCCGTGAGGATGGCTCAGTGGGCCTGTTTTCAATGTGAATGAAGGTGACGCACGTGCGCGGCCTCCTTATGTTGCACTAACATAACATTAACCCATCATGAATTTTAAAATGGATGTAGCACCGTCGGCAGCGATGGCCTCCTGGAAGCCTTTGATAAACAATTGACAGGGCTGATGGAGGGATGAAAGAGGCACCATAAGAAGAAAAGAGGAGCAAAAAGAAGAGAGGATCCAGCAGCTTCCAACTGAGCCGTGATTTATATGGACGGCCTTTCCTTATTCTCAGCGAGTCAAAAGTGTTTTTGTGTTTCTCATCAGTTAAAATCTGCTGAGATGGATGATAAACGAGCTTCAACCACACTGTTAAGACATGTTTCCCTCCTAATCTGCCAAATATTAACCATCTATTTTTTTACCTCCTGGTGGCTCACATTAGCCTGGATTCCACATAATCCGCATAAATCTGTGCGTTCTGGAGAGAGCAGGTATCCAAGTGACAAAGACGAGGAGCAAAGCGCTCTGAAATCTCCAGTTAATGATTCTTATCTTCATCTAGTTTGACAGCATCAAATGTTCATGACGTTAAGCTGGAATCAGCCCGGAGTTCAGTGAGTACAGTTTCTCTCCTTCCATCCTTTACTGTTTTCTCCTTTGCTTTCCTTTTCTTCTCTCTGCTTTCTTCTCCATCCTCCACTCTGTTCCATCCTCCTCCGCTGTCCTTCACCTCGACCTTCTGGTTCTCTTCTCTTCCCGTCTCATTGCGTAACCTGCTCAGCTCGCTTTTCTGCTGTGTGCAAAAAGCTATACTTTTTTATGCGGATGACTTCCTGCCATGTTCACACAATCAGATGGAGTTTACACACGTCTGCTGCTCTGAGCTGTGCGTCTGGTCTTAAGTGAGGAAAGTGCTTCTGCTGCTTCTGTGTTCTCCTGGGTTTTAGTCCACACTTATAGACACTAATTAACAACATTTGTTTGCTAATAGATTCAGTTTTAAACAGCCAATTTGGCGGTTAAAATGCAGCTCCAGATGGTGTTTGTGTTTGATAATGTTGTGGAGAGATACTGCTGATTAGTTATAACATATAAAATGATAACATTTATTGTCTACAAAATAAAAATGAAACGATCTTAAAGAGGAGCCGCATTACCAATGCGGCTTCACCCATCATCACTTTCAAACACCAAAACAATGTTTTAATGCACTCAGAATGGACCCAGATGTGATCTAAATGAACTGGTTTTGGTCAGAACATTAATGGTGCAATTTTAAATATAATGTATATTATTGATTGTGTTGAAACGTCACCTTACAATTAGTGCAGCAGACCTTTATTGTGGCAGTGAGTCTCCGCCTGCTCCCAGACTGAGGCAAAGGGGTGGCTGTAAATCCATTCAGGCCCCCTTCAGATGTGGGTGCAGCCATAGACCCACGCCTATTTACTGGAAACAACAACAACAAATACAACAAGAACAGCATCACACACTCATGGCTGCTCACTCCGCCCTATTTACTCCCCCTCCCTCGCAGACGGTGAGATGCAGCATCTGTGTTCCCCATAACTCTGCCCATCCTGTAGTCCATCACCACAAAAACAATACCTCCCGTCATGTCGCCCGCTCCTCCTCCTCTTCCTGTTCTTCTTCCTCCTCCTCTTCCTCACACACAGATTAGCTGTAAGAGAAGTGCTGACCCTCGAATTTCACTGATTCCCAGTTCACTCTCATTCCGCTGCCCCATTGCTGCTCTGTGTGTGGATGTGTGTGTGTGTGTGTGTGTGTGTGTGTGTGTGTGTGTGTGTGTGTGTGTGTACTATTCTCCTGTATGAGCAGGTGTGTAGGCAGAGTAGGTCATTCTCAGGAAAGCATGATAAACAGAAAGAAAGACAGAAAGAATCAATAGTTGTGTGCATTTATCATGCTGCTGTCCCAGGGAATTATGGGAACACGAGCTGAAGCACGAATTTGTGCATTTTCAACATATGAGTGCTGTGCAAAGAGGAGTTTGGGGAATTGAGAGAGGACAAGACGAGACCCTTTTAGCGGGAGTGAGGTTAGAGAGGAGGTTCTGGAGGGTTGTTCATGCGTGTGCGGCTCTCTCGCCTTTTGTTCCACAGTGAAAATCCTCTGTCTGCTCCCTTCAGGACGGCAGCAAAATCCGGAAACACATGGGCAGGATCAGTTTATTCAAGGTTTATTCAAGGTTTATTCTTAGAACATTTTATGTCCACTTAAAACATTTCTCAGGTCGAAGTTTCCTAGAAGCATCTTAACCCAGTGGTCGTCTTCAAAGTGTCCTTGTAGTTCTGGCCGGTTCTGATGAGGTCCTGATGAGGTGACATCAGTCAGTGGAACCATGTGGTGGGCTCTCAGATGTGTTTAGGCTCCAGCTGAGCTCTATCTGTCGGCCAGCTAATGACGTCTTAATCGGTGCTTGCAAGGAAACAACCGTGCCGCCTGTTTAGTGCTGGCAGGCTGAGCAGCATTTGTGTCCCAGCTGATTGTCCATACGGAGACAAAATCAACAGCCGTTGAAGCGGCGCTGTTCCATCAGTGTTTATTAATAAACAGCAGCAACATGGCAGCCATTAGGCTGTTTAGGCAGCGAATGATTATGCTGGTGATGACTGGGTGCACTGGGAGGATGAACATGCTCTCATCTTTAATGGCTAATTTGGCTGCTGTGATGGGGACATCCCTTTGATTCAACACAAAAACTAGAAATGGAGGTTTTTATTCTAACAGAAGAAGAGTGTGATTGCACAATGAAAACGAAACATAACTGTCTCATCTCTGTAAAGTTCCTTATAAAAACTGATTTCACAATAATTCTGGCATCAGCCCCCCGATGATTGGACGAGGGAGCATCTCAGGATCTGCATCTGTTTTCTCCTGTTATACATTAAATATACAGCAAGAGCTTCAATCTGCTGCATGTCCAGCAGTTGAGTTTGCTTGAGTTCTGTACTGAGCACTGAGTTTTTCTATATCATGAATGGATTTACACACACAGGAACACCAAAAGATGCAACAGCCAGAGCAACCAGTTGTCACCCTGTTCCCAGCAATGTCACCTGAGCAGTTGCTCCAGTTGCCCAGTCTGACACTGCCATTCCATAAACTGGTGCTGGTGCTTGGCATGTGACCACGATGCTGCTGCAGCAGGTGATGGTCGGCTGGATCCCAGCCAGAACCGGAGCCTTGGCCCAGGGCCAGGAGCCAGTAATAACCTGAGCTAATTACAGCTGGAACAAGCTTTTGTTTGTTTTTATAAACTCTCCTGGACATGGGACATGTGTGTATGTGTGTGTGTGTGTGTGTGTGTGTGTGTGTGTGTGTGTGTGTGTGTGTGTGTGTGTGGAGGGGGGCACCCCACCCTTACATATGTTTCTAACTGAAGTGTTGGAAGACACAGACTGAGGTGCTCATCACATCCCATAATACTGGCAACAAACGGTGTCTGATCCCATCTTAGAAGTGGCTGATTAGTCCTACTGACTTAAATCAGTCCGCTGGGCTAATGAGGCTCTTCACCTGATTTTTGCTGCTTATCTTCATCTAATCAAGGATTATTGGGTGTTGAAGGCCTAAACCAGGCTGAGCTTCTTTAAACTTTCCCAATGCTCAGCCTGGTCCCGCTGACTGTCTGTAGCATCATCACACCTCCTGTACGCCTGATCCAAGAAGACAACAGACCCATTATTGACGAGGACGTCTTAGCTTTAAATGTCTGGGAGGTCTGGGATTAGTTGAGAATGTGCTTCTGTACAAATCTGGAATCTTTAAAATGCTCAATGTTCTCACTCTCGTCAGACTTCCCATCAGGACAAATTTGATTTGGATCAACAGACACCGACTGAGTCCCTCTGTTGCTAACGATACTCTGGCTAAAGGTCACCTTCTATCGTCTTCCTGCTCCAGACGTCATCAGGGCTCATTTTCTCCTCCTTCGGTTCCCCTCAACACAGACTGAACAGCTCCCATCCACAGTTGCATTTTGTTAAAAACATTTCTGCTCGTCCTCTGGGGAAGCTGCTGGTCATTGGTTGCTTCATGTCACATGATGCAGCTGCGGGGGGAGCTGTCGTCGGCGGCAGTGACGTCAGCAGCCCAACGCAGTGGCCTTTTGATAGACGCAGCCTGCAATCTTCACATCAGCACCGCAGCCGCGACAGCCTATCAGGGCCGAGCAGCCGTCACCACACGTGCTTATCTCCTGCCTGCAGCCACCGCCACCGAGGAGGCCGGCGAGGAGCACCGACGGCTGATTGGTGTCGAGTTTCTGCGCCTTCACACATGCACGTTCCTTTTATTCAATTTCAGGAGCGTCTAAAGGCGTCTGCTGGTTACTGTAATCTCTGATTGTTATTTAGAAACACATGAAAGGAATAAACGACTGTGTTTGTTGTGATTGGTGCCGCATCAGCGCATCGACGGTTCAAATGGGATTGAGAGAAGAAACAAGTCCCTCTGAAATAAAGGGGGGGGGGGGTGATGGAGGAGAGAGGGAGAGAGAGAGGAGCAAGAGAGGGAGAGAGATAGATAAGCTCAGTCTGAATTGATTTTCCCGTTACTTTCTGCTGTTCTTGAGTTTCCATAGCAACGTGCTCAGGTTTCCTCGGCCTCCTAGGGCAAGTGTAATTGTTGTGTTTCTCCAAGCCAACCTCTACATTTTTCTCTGCAAAGATATGTGTGTGTGTGTGTGTGTGTGTGTGTGTGTGTGTGTGTGTGCGAGCGTGTGTGTGTGTATGTAACCAGCTGCATCTATACTGCACATTCCTGCTTACAGTTAAAGGTTTAAGTAGTTTGACAGCATTGAATTGTGGGAAATTACTTCTGTGTTTGCATGGATGAAGCTTCAGGACACATTTACATCAGTTTTGATATGAGACAAAGGTAGTTTCTTTCATATTGCATCCATCATATTCCATTACCTTCCATTCCATCATATACAAGTCAGATGGACGGTGATGCTTGAAAAATGGCCTTCTATGTCTCATTAAGTGAAAATTAATTCTAATAATTTAATTGATGTGTTTGATAAATCAGGTAAACAGTAATAAAATCACCTAAATCCTTCCATGATCATCCCTCCGTGGTCCCGGTGGGGGTTTATTCCTGTTTGTGCTCATGTATTTGTAAGACGCACGTTGTCACAGTGAGGATTTGTTGACTGATGTTGTAATACACATGAGAGCGGCCATGTTGGATATCAGCTTCCTGATCTAGAACTGTGATTTCTTCCAGTTCCGATGGAGGTAGCGTTTCCAGATGCAGCTATTTCTGTTTGACCTGGTCCAATCAGGCATCTTTAATGATATTTGAATCGTCCTGTAGTGGCACCGCCCGTCATGACAGCGTGGTGATGCGACCGTCTTTGGTGGAAGCTGCACTTTGCTGCTGCGGGTGGTGGCGTTGGTTCATTCCTCTGTGTCACGTTCTCCTCTCTTCTTGTCTGGAACCTGCTGGTAAAAGAAGCAGAGGAAGTGGGAACGGGAGGCATGTTCTGGTGCACGCCTGGCGGACAGATAGGCGCTGCGGCGGCAGCAGTTGCCTCTGAAGTAGAGAGAAATCTATTTGCTGCTGGAAGCAGCTTGTATAATCCTTTAGTTCCACTTGCCAGCTGTGAGCAAAGATACACGCTGTGGGATTTGGCATGAATATCACTAGGAGGACAAGAAATGAAAGTGATAAGTGTTTGTGCACGAGGGCCGTTTGCATAATCCAGGATCCCCCATAATCATGGTGCTTTAAAACCTGACCCGAACCCACGAGCAGAGAAGGTCTCGCCAGTTCTTCTACGATTCTGAGCAGTCTGACCCTCGTTTGCAAATGCGCAGATGAGTCTGAACCCGCTGCTCTTCCTCAACAGAACCAAGTCTCCTTCCTCTTCTCTCCCTCCTCTTCCTCAGACTTCTAATTGACAGCTGTTGACAGGAAGCAGCAGTTTGTGGCCCTGCCTCAGCCCCTTACAGCTGCTGTATACCCCCCACCACCACCACCACCGCCACCACGCACTCTCTCTCTCACACACACACACACACGCACACACACACACACACACACACACACACACACACACACACACACACACCAGCTGATCCTGTTTGAATTGATAAACAGAATCAGAAAACCTGCAGATGTGATTTGCTTCTGCAACAGCCTGGTGACAGCGACTCACTCAAAACCAACAAATGATTTTGGGGTCTCCATATTTGATCTTTCGTTCACCAACATTTAACCAACAATTTAAAAACCAATTATTTCTCCTGTGAACGTCCATCAGGCACAACTAGATGTAACTGTGCTTGTTTAAGCTGGATCTGTGTGGAAGGCTTTAGAACAATCCTGTAGAGGAGGAAGGACGGGCTGTTGATTTCTCTTCCTCTTCTGATGCCTAAATAGCATTAACATTTCATTATCTGAGGGAAACAAGAGAAATGCAGCCGAAAGAAGATGGTAAGCCTGAAATATTGATGCTATTGTGAGGAAAAAGGCTCTAAATCTGTGCGCGAGGCCGAGAGCACGGCAGCAAGGGGAAGATGCCGCCTGTAAACGGGGCTCATCATCCAAGAGGCGGGGGGGATGTGGGACGTCGCCATGGACTCGGCTTCACAGCTCCTATTTTTACAGAGGACACAGGTCTGTTGCTAGGCTGTGGGGAGGCCTCCTGTGCAGACGGGGAGCAGAAAGAGCAGCACAAGCGGAGGAGCCACCTCAGCTGGGCGACACCTCCAATTGATTATTGATGATTTGATGCATTAGAGGGAGAGGGAGGTGCTGACAGCAGAGAGGCCATTTTGATGGAATTCTTTGTATGCAGAGGTGTGAATGCAGGGAGGGAGCAGTTGTCCAAGAAGGCCCCCTTTCATATTTATTCACTTTTCTATTAATCATCACTCAATTATTGCCTGAAAACAGAGCTCTAAGGTAACTACAAGGACTGAGGCCTTTTCACCTGCATCTGAGATGCAGCAGGGAAATATGAGATTGGTCTTCTGTGACCACTGTGTGATTACTGGTCATTTAAATAATTCCTGCTAAATACGAGCAGCTTCATGTTCATGAGCAAACATGAAAATCCCGCATTTGGAGCAGTATTTGAGTCTTTCCTGATAAACAGCAGATTATAAATGTGGAAATCCTTTGTTCAGCTCAGCTGTTATTCAGAGGTTCAATTCATGTTGACATGAACAAAGTTGCAGTTGAGACAAGATTAATGCCGCCAAACAACTCAATCAGATTGTCTCCAGGCCCTGATTTCATGTCATCTGGTCCAGATGTTGTCTATTAGACATCAGATTAGGAAGAGTGCTGCTGGATTAGCCAATCCAAAAGCAGAATCATCTTAGATTAGATTAGAATATATGGACATCTGGGTTGCTACTGCGGCTGTGCTCAGCCAAAATAACATTAGTAAGTCAGTGTAACACAGTCAGACAGTACACAGACAGTAATCAGGCAGGAGGAGGGGGAGTAGAGCATGAGGAGAGAGACGCACCACACGTCTGTCTATTGCCTTCAAGACTCACAAGATGGCTGCTGGCCGCTGGAGGCCTGAGGCAGAGTGCTGCAGCAGTAACTGGTCTGAAGCTCTGGTTGTAATGGGGGGTTGTCCTCCTCATCCTCCTCTTCATCCTCCTCCTTGCCTCCTCCACCTGCTCTTCATCCTTCCCCTCCTCTTCATCACCTCCTCCTCTTCCTCCTCCTCCTGTCCTCCTCCACATCCTCTTCATCACCCTCATTCTCCACCTCCTCTTTATCATCCTCCTCCTCCTCTTCATCCACCTCCTCTTCATCCTCCTCCTCCTCTCAGCATCACTTCTGAGGCCTTCTGGCTGAGTGATGTACGAGTCGCTCTTCTGACTGTCTCTGGTTGGTTTTGATCCCTTTAACACACACGAAAATATCAATTTGTCTGATTAGACACAAAAAATAAAATAATCATTTTTCAATGTTTTTAAACAGAATAGAATTCAGATAGAAGACTTAATATGTTTTTGTCCATTCCAGCAATAAATGTTGTTACACAGTGTGTTTACAGTGTAATTACTGTCCAACAGCCTCATTGATGACAGGCTTTCATATTTATACTCATAATGTTTTGCTGTTTATTTGCTACTGTAATATTTTAGTGTCCTGGCCATGATTCTGCCCGAAGGATGACCTTTGAGCAGCTTCTTATGACATTGTTGGGGGTGACAGGCTGACCGTGATGATGATGATAATGATGATGATGGTGGTAGTGCTGATGATCTTCACTCCATCCCAGACAATTAAATTAAAGAGATGGTAATATGTAATAGATGCAATATGGAATGTAACAAATATGCTGGGGGGTCGAAGCGTGTGTGTGTGTGTGTGTGTGTGTGTGCGCGCACACCCGCTTGTGTGTCTGTGTATGTGTGTATGTGTGTCTGTGTGTCTGTGTATCTGTGTGTCTGTGTGTCTGTGTGTGTCATGTCTGATTAAAGTGAACCCTGTGAGGCTGCTCCTGCCCCCCTCCCCCACCCTTCTATCACTCCATCCCAGCTCTCTCCTTCCTCCTGGCACTCTGACAACAGGAGAATATGCTCCCTCAAGGTCCCACCCCTCCCTCTCTGACTCCCGCGGGTGGCGTTTCCTTGGCAACAGTGTCAGAGTTGACTGGCAGAGTGCAGATAGATGGCTGCCCTTTATTGGACTACACCACTGGTGCATCAACACAGCACCAAGACTGGACCTGCGAGCACGCTCACACACCCCCGGCCTCCCCCCGGCTGGACTGTTCCACCTGACACAAGTGAATATTTGCTCGACCCAGGCTGGGTGTGTTTGTGTGTGTGTGTGTGCGTGTGTGTGCGCGCACCTCTCCTCTGTGTCCTTGGGTAGAGAAACAAAATGGAGACACTTCTTTGCTGTGCTCTGCCCCCCCCCCATATTTGCTCCCCTCCCAGTTGCCCCCTCCCGGTAGCCCCCCTCCCAGTTGTTCCCTTCCTATACCAGCAGCTATTGTGAGCAGGATTTCAACAACTATGTTGCAGATATTTGACTCCATAATTGCCTTTTGAATAATTGAGAGAGGACAGCTGTGCTGGTGCTGAGGCCACACACACATCAGCAGGCAGAACTAGCAGAACTTTCATAAAGGCTCGTTCTGCCGAAGTGCTGCTCATATTTAAACCAGCAGACAGAAACATAGAACCAATATTTTTTCCTGCTGCAGACAATAAATAGAAGTTGAGTCCTTAAAAACATGGCTGTGAGGCCGTACCGATGATGTCAGTCACCACAATATGGTTAAAAATAGGAAAGTGATTTCCTCTCTTGGAGAAGGTGGCAGATTTATCAGAATGTGTGATTATTTCATGGAGAAATTTAGCCTTTATCTCACCCGCTTGTTTAGCTTCTAAATGGAAACTTTCTTCTTTTCTTTAAGCTCTCGGCTAAATAAATAGGTATGATATTGACAGTAACAATAGCTCTCCATTGCACAAACATAACATTTATAAGAAAATAATTTATTCAAGAATCATTATATTAGATATCATTTAATGATAATTGAGAAAAATGCTAAAATTATTTTCACCATATTTTTGCCAGTGGAAGCATTTGCTTAATACGGTCGTATGAATAATAAAACCAGTGTGATGCTCAGTTGTGTTTATTATTGGATACACTCCACACTTATGAGCGGAGCTTAAGTAGTGCACAGCAGGGCCGCAACTGTCAGGATGACCTCCCGCATAAACACAGGGCCCGTCAGTCTGTCAGCAGCGTGCACGCACACAGTATTATGTATTTAAAGTAATTACCTCAGGCCTGATCCAGACTGAGTTTAGTAGCATGTGATAATCCATGCAGGCAGCATATGGGAGGGAATTAGAGCCCAGAAGAAAATAAAGAAATTAAAGCATTCTGGTGGCCGTCTGCATGTCTCCAGGAGGTAGCATAAGGCTGCTCCGTAACACTTCTGTGAGTGTGTGTATGTGTGTGTGTGTGGGTGTGTGTGTGTGTGTGTGTGTGTGTCATGTCTCGAGTGTTTGTGTGAACAAGTGAAGTGCAGGAGGCTGATCAAACAGATGGTGTCATTAATGACATCACTGGAAATAGAGCATGAAGCTTTGTGCTGGAAAATTGTGGTTGCAGCATCATCACAGGGTTGCAGCCACTTGATGATGAGAGGGTGAACCCCCATCCTCCATCCACAAGCCCACCCCCACCATAAATAGACAGACAGACAGACAGACAGACAGACAGACAGACAGATAGATAGATAGATAGATAGATGATCCTTTTTGTATATTTTGTTTTAATAATAGCACTAATAATAATGATAACAGCAACAACAACAACAAAATAATAATAATGATAATAATAATAACAATATAATAATAATAATTATTATTATTCTTATCATCATCATCATTATTATTATTATTATTATTATTATTATTATTATATAATATATTATTATTATTATTAGTAGTAGTAGTATTTATAGTATATAGTTATAGTTATTGTTATCACTATCATTGGCAATAATAATTATTTATTTCATGTCATTTATTTATTTATCGGTGGGGCGGGGGGTCTTTTCCTGGCTGATTTGCTTCAATAAAAGTCAGTAAGTGAGCCAATGTAAAGCCTAATTGGGCAGTAATGAGCTGTCGCATTATGCGGCGTGCTGAGGTTCAAGCTTATTAGTTGCTTGGTTGCCCGTAACATTTCCCTGTCTTCCCTCTGCTACTTTAGGTTTGCACTATTGTCAATGTAATCTCCCTCCATCTCTCCCCCCTTTACTTCTTCTCAGCCCTTCCTCTTAACCCCCCCTTTTGCTGATCTAAAAATAGCCTCCTATTATCCAGGAGGCCAGGACCATGTACAGTGCGGCAGCGATCAGCATGGCAGCTCGCCACAATAGATGCCATTCTGTTAGCTAATAGAATTGTCTCTACATTAGTCAGAGTCCTGCTGGACTGGTCTCATATTCCAGAATAATCCGAATTAATAGATCGCTATTCTTCCTTTAAAACTCAATACAATTTCCAAGGTCTAAAAAGATCTTGGAGTGTAAAATAGAATAACATTCCTCCATGTTTGTCCATCTCCTGGTCTTTAGACGAACTGTGGCTTTAATGCAGACATGGCACTCACACCTCCCGTCCAGGCGCTCGTATGTACACGTGAGACGTTCCCGTCCACGTGTTTGCGGTGTAAATACAGCTTCTCATTAATGCTTTGGACTCTCAGGAAAAGTTGCACATGAACACGTAGGCAGCTCAGAACCAAAGGTCTGCTGAGAGGGGAAATGGTCCATCAGGTTGAGTCCTGTGGGGAGGGTCCTTCCTCTGTGTAAAGACGTCCAGGTGTCCCATTACTGAGAGCCATTTGTGATGTTTGCGCTAGCGATGCGACTCATGAGAGCAACTTCTACTCTTTAGCACTGATGAAGTGCAGCTCAGCCGGCCAACCAGAGAAGATCTGCTCATTTTCAACAAGAAAAAAGAACCACTGATGAAGGTTGACTCATGCTGGCTGGAGACCAGCCTGGAGGGTGAGGGGCCGCACCAGGACCACATCAGGACGACGACAAAAAGCCGTTCAAATCAAGAAGGTTTCACAGATTAAAGATTTCCTCATCGAAATGTGTCCCTCCTCAGTTATTGTCAAAAACCTCCAGAAAAACAGACATGGATTAAGAGCGGCATCCTCGTTAGTCGCTTCCTAACGAAGGAGACGCCAGTCAACAGCTCTAGGACATTTCTCTGGGGACATGGCTGCCTCTCGGGGCCTGCAATTAGCTCCACACCGAGGTGTGAGTGAGTGTGTTCGCTGACAGCAGAGAGTGAGGGGTGGAGAGTGTATGAAACATTTTCATCTTTCAATCTAAATGCAGAACAATGTGGCCTGAGGCAGCTCCAGCGCTGAGAGCTGCTGCTGTTAATGTATTTATGTAAGGCTGCTGAACGCCCAGATAGATTCAAATCCATCTGCAGAAAGCTCTACTATGATGCCTGAGGGGGGAAATACGCACACACACGCACACACACACACACACACACACACACACACGCTCATTAAGCAAAGCCCCCCATTTACTGTTGAGTCTCCTGCTCACTTGTCACTTGTGATTTTACGAAGCCCCCTGTGTCATCTTAAACACACCCACACGTGCACAGAAATAAGCACCACCCACATGTAATCAACACGTGTGTACGTGCATGTGTGTGCGTGTCTGTGTGTGTGCGTGTCCCAGCAGACGGGCCTCATCAATGGCAGCATTTTCTGCCTTTGATTTCTGCTGTACAGTGATGTGATCAGAAACGCCTCACAGAGTCCCCCCTTTCCCCCCTCTCTCTCTCTCTCCTCCTCATCTCTCCCTCTCTCCATCTTTATATGGGTGATGGGGTCTGGTAGAGACCCCCACCCCCTGCTGAAATGATAAACACTATAGACAAGAGCAAACAGTTTCCAGCTGTTTTGCTAATTCTCGACTTGTTGCTGTGACCAGCAGGTGTTTCCACAGAGATGAATGAATTGTACCAGCGCATGAGCCTGCTGCCTCCCCCCACCTGTCTCACCTTTAAATACCGACATTAATATTTTTATAAACAGCTCACATCATCGATTTTCCTCCACATTATTACATTTTACAAGCGGTTTGTCTAAAACAGGAATGTGTCTCATCATCATCATCCTCATCACCATCATCACCACCCCCACTATCATCATCAGTCTTCATCAATATCTCACTGATGAACAGATTGACTCTAACAGCCTGGCCGGCTGATGACTGGCCCAAGTGGAGGCTTGCCAACTGACTGAGTAGCTGGCTGGCTAACTGAATGACTGACTGGCTGGCTGGCTGGCTAGCTGATTGGTTGGCTAACTAACACGGCTCCACAGCTGCTTCACTGAGTCGCTAATTAACTGATTGACCCTCTAAATTCACAGCTTTCTGCTGACTGACTGATTGACTTGCTGTCTGCACACGAGCCAGAAGAGGGTTACCCTGACTCATCCGTCAGTGTGTGTGTTTTCATCACTGTGGAGGGGAAGCCCAGAGAGCAACCCCCCACCCCCCACCCCCCACCCCACTGCCTGACTGACAGCCACATTTCCATTTTCACCCATTAGCCTTAATGTGAAAAAAGAAAGAAATATGAAAAGATTAACTGAGGCTGAGAACTGTGTGTGTGTGTGTGTGTGTGTGTGTGTGTGTGTGCTCAGCTCTCTCTTTTGCCACATTTGTCTGTAAAATATCATCACGGTCCAGGCTGCCATTAGACTGAGCTGATGACCTCTCCTCTGCATCCTGTGTGTGTGTGTGTGTGTGTGTGTGTGTGTGTGTGTGTGTCTGTGTGTTTCTGTGTGTGTCTTTTTCTGTGTCTGTGTGTCTGTGATCCACTTCTGTTCCTGTTTACTGAATTCCACTTAATATCATTCGAATCACTAAATGTTTTATTATAACAGACAAACACTGAAATAATTCCATAGAATCTATCTCAAGTATCTGGATCAGCATGATGTGTCATCACACTTTCATGAGGATATTGATGGTATGTGTGAGCATGCACATGTGTGTGTAATTGTGTGTGTAGTGACTTAAAACCCAAGGCAATGAAATCCTTAATGTACCTGACATGTAGTACATAATGAGATTAGCCCTGTCGGTGTGTGTGTGTGTGCGTGTGCGTGCATGCATATGTGTGTGTGTGTTGATGTGCATATCTGCTGGTTGACAGAAGCTAGCGTTAAAGCAGCCCCAGCGTGTCAGTGTGTCACACAAGCTGAGCTGTTACACATTCTGCCCCATTTCCTGCAGATGCACCAGCCTTCTCATCTTTTCCTTTTCATCTCTCCTTTTCTAGATTCCTTGTCTCGCTCTCCAACTCTGGTTGAATTCTCTGAAGATAATTAATGTTGAAGAGGACATTTTACAGCAAAGTCCTCAAAACACTTTCATGTCGTCCCTCGGTGCCGACATATCACGTGCCTGTTCTCATTTTTCCGCATTAAGGTTGATTTTTTTCTGGCCTCTCAATAGTTCCTGTTTTAACTGCTGGGTCTCAGCTCAACTTACTGTTCACAACGTAGCATATCCATTCATTTATTTACGGTCCTCCTTTTGTAGTTGCATAGCACAGAAGGTGTAGATGAGGTGATGTGACCTGGCAGACCGTCAGTGAGCTCAGCCAGCTGCTGTTTCTCCAGCTTGGCTGTTTTGTCCACCACAAGGACGTCTTGTCACATTCCAGCCGGTTATTCCAGCCCTTATCAGAGTCTTGCAGAGCTACAGGGAGTTGGAAAGGTCACCCACGCTGCAGGAGGCAGCATCCACACGGCAGCCCCCCCATAATACTGGCTGCTTTTTTATTCTAATTCAGTTTGCATAAATTGCTGATCCCTTCTCATTGCCGTTTATCTGATATCTGTTCGCGCTGAGGTCAGAGGTCACTGTCAAAGTCCCGCCAATGTTCAGTCCCATTTCTTCATGTGAAGTAGATCAGGCTGAGAGTGACAGAAGAGAGGAAGGATCGCACAGAGCGTCCACATCTTCCTCATTATCTCCTTGGCCGCTGCTGCCCTCATGCAGAGCTGCTCCAACTGCTTCATTACTGTAAGGAGACGATCTGAAGGCAGGTTTCCAGTTGGCCCAATCAAGCTGTCAATTACTCGGCTTCTAATCTTAGCTCTGCCCTTCACTACTGCACAACATTTCCTGGCATCAGTGAGGTGGTACTATCGGCCGAATTTGAAGGAAACCAATTAGAACTAGTTTCTGATTTTCTCCTCCTCAAACAGGCACCTGTACTTCCATCTCAGTCTAGTCTTATTTAATAAAAACATTGATAATCAGAAGGTATTTCTGCTACTCCCAGACTATTAGTAGATTTTAAACTCCTTTCCAGTGAAAATCTCATTTATAGAGAAACTAAAACAAATGCTCTGTCCACATGCAAAAAATAAAACAGTCAGACCTCCGGCCCAAAGTAAGCCTTAGCTGATGCCCAGCAGCAGGCACAGGGGTGAGCTTCAGCAGAAATGATGGCGTTGTCACTCTGGACATCACCCTCTACTGTTGTCACAGTAACTGACTCGTCCTTTCCTCGATGTCCTGCAGTAATGAGACCACTGGAGGACAGAGAGAGGTGCAGACACACAGAAAGCAGAGATACGTCAAAGCGATAGCAGGCAGCATGGAAGCAGATGTCTCACATCTGAGGAAAGCTTCTCCATCACCAAGCTAAACCACCTCCTCACCCCAAACAGCCTCCCGTGCGAGTGTGTGCTCAGACTGGAAGTTCATTTGCTGCCCGAGCATTTCCACAAGGATCCATTAACATTATGGTTAATAGATAATTACCCTGCACAGCATGATTTGTGACTGCAAACACAGATTAAAATTCAATTAAAGGTAAAAGCGTGCAGCTTCCACATGCGCCGCTTTGCTGAGTGGATGCATTTAAATCCAATAAATCACAGTCACGATTCCATTGGATGTACACGTCATAGCGCTGCAACTGTGCATTCAGTGAGTGGAATCCCGCTATCAACCCTTCCAACCTCACATCTAATGTGATAAACAAACAGATGCTTGAAGAGAGAGATGATGGCTGCTAACATCTGTTCCTTTATGTACTTTTGAAGACCCATCTGGTGCAGGGCTGTAAATAGTCTAAATGAGGCGAACGAGGGTCCTGAGCACGGTGCAGATCGGCAATAATACATCACAACATTCCGGAGCTGTTCAGCGACTTTCATCTTGGGAGACACTTATGCCAAATGCAGACGAGCCTCTTGGATCAGAACACGAGTATGTTCAACAGCTGGAGAGATCCCCCACTCCTGATAATACACCAAAAGCTATATGGTTTATATGCAGGGATGGGCAGACATGATCCAGCTGGGTTTTCCTTTCTACCTGGTGTTCAACCATTTACCATTCCAGATATGGCCATTTGTCTAGCTGGTAGTTCAGAAAACCTGGATCAGGGACCTCAGAGGACGGGTTTCTCCTCCGTGGACAGCACCTGCAAAGACTCAGCTGAATTTAAAGGCTGCTATTTTATTGGCTCTTAGTGGTCAGCTGGTTTTGTGAACTGCGTGCGGACTCTTTTGGGTTTGTGACGCTTTGGTGAGACCACAGGGAATGCTACCTGAGATTCCAGAGCTTTGTCAGATTTCATGCTTTCAATAACATTATTCAAACACACATACACACACTTCCACATCATCTGCAGGACAAATCCTGATGTTTCTGCTGCCTTCACGGTCCTCGAGCCTTTGGTGCCAATCAACCTCTAGTGTCAATATTTACTGTCGTCCCCTGTTTCATCAGCTGCTCTTACTGTGCTCTCGTTTCTCACCGTCAACTTAATTAGTCACATCTCTCGGTTTAATTACATCAAGTGGAAGGAAGTTGCAATCTCAAGTAGATCAAATTATGGAGCCCCCATCTCCCTCCTGGTGTCTGAGGCAACAACAGCTCAGTCTCACTTGATTCTATTGGAATGCCTGATGTTATGCTCCGGACATTACATAAAACTGCCCTTATTAGACTGTTTGAAGTGTTTGTGTATGTCTGTGTGTGTGTGGGGGGGTGACAATAACTTTTTATCTAAAAATGTCTTCTTCATATTTAGCATAGGGGCAGAGACAATAGGAGGGAGTAGAAAAGGGGCTGAAAAGGTCCTTTAAGCTACTTTACACACTTTAGCTAGTCTAAATGTGTCAGTGAGCAGTGGAGTGTGATATGGTGTCAGGAGTGAACTATTTCTCCAAACTATCCCACAACAGCCTGTAATTAATAATCTCTGAGAGTTGAGACCTGCTGCAGTTTCCTCTCCATCCACACTGTTATTAAGAGCCCAGCCATCACCGCGCAGGCCCGTCCTGTCCCCCACACTCCCCCTCCTCTTTCTCACCCAATGGTCCCCCCCCCCCCCCCCACCTGTCCTATTTGTCTCCCCCAATGGTCCTCCCCGTCTCACCCACTGGTCCTCTCTGTCACCTCCAGTGGTCATGCCTGTCTCCCCCATTGGTCCTCTTTATCCCTCCCACTGGTCGTCTCAGTCTCCCCTGCTGGTCTTCCCTGTCTCCCCCTCTACCCTTCTTAACAGTGTCCACCCACATGTGAGATGCTTCAACCAGATTTGAAGGGTTTTAATTTGAAATTATGACATTTTGAGCTTCCTCATTTTTGTATTCATTTATCTCTTCCTGGTGACATTTTGCTTAATCTACTGTGACATCGGACGCTCAGTGTGACGTTTGAACTTTTCATTTTTAGTTGAAGCCCGAAAATGCCAAATGAAGAAGACAGTTCATCTCAACGGCACCACTCACAGATTAATTTTTTGGATTAACATCATTGTGTTGCTTCTTCGATATTTGTGAACGTTTGATCTACACATGTTTGGCATTAAGACTTTCATTTGTGGCAGATGCTCCTTAATAATCCAAAGAAGCATCTGGCATCTTGTCCCCAACATTAAATAAAGCACTCTGAGGCCAGCTATGCAAACACCGTCTCAGCACTGGAGCAGAGGCTAAACCAGCCATTAATATCAACAGATCAGCCACCACAGTGGCTAAAATCATTCATGTCATTTCATCCATCATCATATTTTTTAAACAACTTCTTCCTCTGCTGAATTTAAGATAACATTATCTGTTTACTATAAAATGGTTGCTGTTCAGTTGGTAGCTATATACTTTTATTACAAGCTGTATGAAATCACATATCAATATAAAAGAAATTAAGGTTTTCCAGCCTCATTTGGAGAGATTTAGTGAAATTACTCCTTTGGAATAGAATAAATAAGCTTTTCTGCACATTCTGTAATGGTGCTGGAGCTGAGACTGATGTCTGAGCCGTCTCCTCCTGTGTAGTGTTGCACTGGTTGACATTAAGTGCTCCATTAATGATCAAATAGAGGTAATTTGTGTCACAGTCTGACAGCAGCGAATGCACCCGCTCTGTGTATTCAGATGAGTCGGTTGTGAGAGGGAGGATGAGGAACGAGGAAGAGGAGAGACAGTCTGCGGCTTTCTCAGACAGCTGCACATCAGCAGCTGTCTGAGGCTGGATCACCCCTCAAGTCTGCCCCCGTGGGGGGACAGGCGGGAGGGAGAGGAGAGCAAGACAAAGACAAATGAATGGAGGCCAAATGGGGATGAGGGAGTCAGAGACTGAGACAGGAAATATACATTTTTACCTTCTTGCTTAAATTATGCCAGTAATACCTCATAATCACCATCACCACAGAACCCTTTAGACCAAAGAAGTATGCAGGAACTATTTTTGTATTTTAAATTTGCTAAATCATGTCTGAAGCTTCCTCTGAGAAAGAAAATAACAATGAGAAGGTTTTCTTTCTCATGGCTCCTGCCAGGAGAAAAACCAACAGCCACCATTTTAACTCAAGGTTTGCACAAAGACGAGAGAAAAAGGCAACAAATGGCTGAAGAGCAGAAGCTAGATGACTAGAAATGTTTTGGCTGAGGAGGGAAGAGGGAGCAAAATGTCTGCCTCGCTTCCTAGTCCTCTGTCCAGCTCCTGGACACAATGGCCTGTAACACCATGGAGCTCCTGTGCTGCTGGCATCATATAATTGAGATACCGACGTCGCTGTGATATCTGCACAGACAGAGTTCTCTCTGACGGCCTACAGGAAACTGGTTCCCAGGGGAACTCAGCAGGGGGAGCTATCTCCTATAACTCTGCTGCTGTTACAACCCAGAAATAGACCAGGAATGGACTTCCCCAGAACCAACAGTTCTGAGATTGAATGCTCAGTTCTGGTTTAGGGTCTGGTCAGAGTGAATCAGAGTGAATCACGGTCCCACAGAGATGAGCATTTGGGTCATTCCTCCCACTGTCTTCCCCTCAGACCCAGCTCACATACATTTTTGCTGGGTAATGATACCAAAAGCCCACATTTCCCTGTAATTGATACAGCTGGGTGCCACATGCTAACGAGCTAAATGAGGAGGAAAACCCTCCTGGCAGCTACAGGGAGAGAGAGAGAGAGAAAGAGAGAGAGATGGTTTAGACAAGCAAATAAGTGTGCGTGAGTCAAAGTGAGGTGAAAGACGGAGAAAAGCCTCTGATACAAAGACAAGGAGACTGTGATGCGTTGCTGTGCTGTAATGAGATCAAAGCCTGCAGTGTAAAATGACTGAAGAGCGCAGGAGCTGCTTGAGTATTCACTTTCTTTTTTCTCTCTATTCCAGAGAGGATGAGCAGAGATAGAGGAGCGAAGGGTGCGGACAGAGCACCAGTGCACGCTACCTCTTTCATCTCTGACAACATCCGCAGGGGGATTCAGGCTATTGTGGATGTGGAGTGAAACATTTCAAAGGCGTTTGGTGTAGAGCTACAGCAGCTTCTGGCGCCGTGTTTCAGGAGATGAAACACCTGGTTGAGCCTGTCCTCTGATTAGAACAGGTTCTGCAGCCCACGCCCTGGGCTTGCACTCATTAAGCTGCTCTTAATTAATGACAGGACCGGTGCAAGTGCACCACAGTCCAGTATCAAGGGCAGATCTTTGCTTTTGAACTTTTACTTCAAGTTAAGGGATTAATATCCATTGTCTGGTTATCAGAAGAAGCCAATAATTGAAATCCAAAATGCCTAAATAGCTTTAAACAGCACAAGAGACAGACACTGATGTCCTGATTTGTGTGTGTGTGTGTGTGTGCTTTCATGTAAAATGTGTGATACATTCTCAAGGATGCTGCAGACCAGAGAGCTGCCTCTCTGTCTCCTCCTCTTTTTCATTCTTTCCTCGTGTCCCTGTTGGATGCAGGTAAGACTTATTGATATTCTGGAGTGGTTTGTGTCCCCAGAAGGGCTGATATCTGCACACTGTGAGAGCTGCACTGGTGGTTCTCTCCTGGCCTCTAATCAATATTGCTCAGATATATATGCTTCTAATACTGGAGCAAACGAGTGAAAGAGGCAATGCTTGTGTTGATAGAGTAGACAGAGTGTGTGTGTTTGTGTGTGTGTGTGCGTGTGTGTGTGTGTGTCTCTGTCTGTCTGTCTGTGTGTGCATGTGTGTTTGTATTTGTGAGCTTCTGTCTCTGTGTGTATGTGAGTTTGAAAGCTGTTGTTGAAGATAGAAGCTGATGAATATTCATGGTGTATGTGCTTGTTGGGGTTGTGAGATAAGACCTTTATGTGCTGGCAGTTGGGGGAGGGAAGGGGGGTGAGGGGTGGGGGGTGGATAGCCAACCAGTGCAGTGGAGACATGTCAACATCAGTGGTTTAATGGTTGGAACTTAACTTAAGGCCAATTAACAGGTGCAGCACATACAGGAGGGGGGACTCTCATTCATTTTGGGGAACTTGAGGCTGAAATGAGGCATTGTTGGGGCACGTGGCGACTGTGAGGGTAGAGAAGCAGGCCTGCAGTGGCAGCGCTCCAAGAATGAATAGACGACAGAGGAGGGTCTTTGTCAGAGGACAAGGAGACGCAGTGTTGGCTTTGAGAAAGATGGAGAGCAAAGAGGAAGGACTGAGGGACAGAGAAAGATGTAGAGAGACAGAGAGAGAGAGAGAGAAAGAAAGAGAGAGGAAGAAGCAGGGGAGGAATGACAACTGGACAGAAAGGAAGGCACTTTCAGACTTACACTGATCTCATCTCAGCTTCGGCGAAAGGGTTTGAGCTAATTGCTCCAGAATTACAGCGTTGCCCTCCTGCAGACAACAGTAGGAGGAACCGTTGAGGTCTATCCATGCCACACTGTCTTTAATTTGTACATTGTGACTTACGCTGTGTGTTACAGTGTGCATTATGAAATGCATTACGTGTGCGTTACGCTGAACGTTACACTGTACGTTGTGGTGTGCATTGACAGAGGTCTCGAGTATGATGATACAGCAAAAGGGTCATTGTTTTATAGCTTAGTGTCACCTCAGCTTGTTTGGAATCTCTCATTCATTTTAAACATTCCAGCATTGAAACATGCATTTAAATGTAAATGCATGACATTAGGTCTTCACAGGGGTATCAAAACCTCCCCCTCACCTTCAGTCTTTGGAAGACTCACATTTGAGCTGCAAGAGGCCGTAATGTCGTCCAGTCCAGCCTCACTCCCACACCACTTGGTGTATTTCACTACCTGTTTCAGCCCCTACCCTCGGTAGACTGGATTGGATGCTAGCATCTCTCCCTCTGAGGCTCACACTCACGTCGGCCGCTGAAGGACTCTACACGCGACCTTTAGCTAATGTCAGCCGTCACAGAGCTTCATATCCCCAGCGGACGTCAACGCGACGCGACAGGGATCTTTAGTTTGTCAGAGCGTGTGAACGCTCTCATAGAATGACTTTGACTTATTTGGCTTATTTCCCAAAATCTCTAGTACTCCTCAGACATGTAGCAAGCTGAGAAGGCTCAGATCCAACAAGATGGCCGCCCTTTATTAAAAATAGCAAGGATGCTTCACTCATACTTCAGTATTATTGGGTTGGGTCTATTAGTCGGTTAGGTCTAGTATTGGGTTGAGGCTAGTATTGGGTTGGGTCTATTGTTGGGTGCGGTCTAGTATTGGGTTGAGGCTAGTATTGGGTTGGGTCTATTGTTGGGTGCGGTCTAGTATTGGGTTGAGTCTAGTATTGGGTTGGGTCTATTGTTGAGTGCGGTCTAGTATTGGGTTGGGTCTGTTATGGGGTTAAGTTTATTACTGGGTTGGGTCTATTATTGGGTTCGGTCTAGTATTGTGTAGGCTCTATTATTGATTTGGGTCTATTACTGGGTTGGGTTGATTGCTGGATGTGTTCTAGTACTGGGTTGGGTTTAGTATTGGGTTAGGTCTACTATTGGGTTGGGTCTACTATTGGGTTGGGTCTACTATTGGGTTGGGTCTGGTATTGGGTTGGGTCTATTATTGGGTGGGGATCGACTCTTGAGGAGCACATAGATTAGTGATGGGGGTTGTATTGGGTCCTATTGTGATGGCAGTACAATGGTCAGCTGTCGTCAGGGTGACGATTGCTTCCATGACGCTGCAGCACATCCGGGTCCAGCGTGTCCATATTAAACTGCAGGATGTTTTTGCCGTGAGCTTCAGCCTGCTCAGAGCAGCCCAGAGAATCGATTAGAGGGGGAGAGGCACAGCTCAGCTCTCTCTTTAGATGCGGGAGAATATGTACTATAGCCAGGGAGCGCCATCAGTTGCCCTGACAACACCGGCGCCTGTCAACACCTCAGTCTTAATAGTGACAAATTGTACTTATTACATCAGCGTTAATTCCCCCCGATCCCCCTCAGATGAAGATACTTAGCCCTGCGCTGATCAAATTGTGTCAGCATAATTAGTGGGAACAGAAGCCCATTAAATCCAGGGCCTCAGACACACTGTCCAGACTCATCCACAGGCCCATCACTCAACATGCACCCCTGCTCTGGGGGGAGGTCGAGCCCCTTTTCAGACGTCTACAAAAAGGTTAGTTGATGGGTTTGAAACCCACAAACTAACATCCATCACCAACTGCTTCATTAGCAGCTTTTGTACAACTCTTTTATTTCCATGTGGGTTCAACCACAAAATTACTTCTTTCTTTATTTTATTTTAGCTTCATTTAGTTTGATTGTAGCTGAAATATCATCTCAAACTGTTATATTCAATGTGCATGTTTCAATGCTTGTCTACTCCCTCAAAAAGAGCAAATCAATTTAATTTATACGTGTTATTGGACAGTCAGATGGAGGGGACTCGAGGGAGAACTCAGTAATTGTGGACGACACAAAAACAAATGATTAAAATTTAAAATTTCATTAAACTTTCAGCCCAGTTTTACAATAACTACAATTAGCAAAAGCAATTTTCACAGCTCCATAGAGTTACTGTTGCTGAACAGTGGATTAACTCTCCCTCCCTCCCTCCCTCTGTCTTCCACCCTCTCCCGCCATCTCTGCCTCCCTCTCTCTCCTTCTCTCTCTCTGCCTCCCCTCCTCCTTTTCTCTCCCTCCCTCTTCCTCTCTCTCTGCCTCCCTCCCTCCCTCCCACTCCCTCCCACCCTCCCTCTCTCTCCCTCCCTCTTGCTCTTTCTCTGCCTCCCTCCCCCCTCTCTCTCCCCTCTGTTGCTAGAATGGAATTCAGAAATTAGTGTCATCTGATGGAAATGTGCTAATTGCTGTTGTTAAGCTGCTGCAATAATTAGGTTATGATGGCAGATTGCTGCACACACACACACACACACACACACACAACACGCACACAACAGAGAGGTGTAATTGTTGTAACTGGTCACTTTCCTGTTGGGGGTGCGGGTGGTGACGGGGCAGAGCGCCCCCTGCTGCTGGGGTAGGTCATAGCGGGTTGGCGTGTGGAGCCGTGGAGGATCTGATTATCAGATTATAGATGACGCCTGTGGAAACATGCGTGTTGTAAATGACAGAGGCACGAAGGTCGGAGCTGTGACAACAACCGTTACTGGAGTTTCTCAACTCTAAAAAGACATTATGACATAAAATATTTACAACACACTCCAACTAAAACTTTCTTCCTAATGAACCTTTCGAATAACATCCCAGTTCACTCAGTCCTGAAAGTGTTTCCATGAAGACCAGCAGAGTCAGTGTCCCTGAACGCATCAATGAAACATGTAGAGAGACATTTCAAGCTTTCTTATCCTCATCATCTTCATCCTCCCCATCATCATTATCATCATCATCATAGACCAGCACTCTCACATCTGAGCTCACCTGATTTATTTATTTAAGTCTTTATTAGAGGTGAATTATTCATCTGGTGCAGTTGGACATGTTTTGCACTGAATAGGAGGCAGCAATAATTGATGTTGGAGCGGAGGCCATTTTGAATATGAGAGGAGCAACTGTGAATCCGTCCGTCTCTGCTGATGGATCCTTTCACATCCGATCTGTCTGTGGATCATGGCTCTCTCCACTGATTGGTCCCAAGTCTTCTATGAATGATATCTTCCGGCGTCCTAAAGGGGACATCAGGCTCAGGCGCTGTGCAGCTAGCGTGGGTGTTTATTGGATGTGGGAGTTGGAGACTACAGGAGTTGGACTCAGCATGACGACATGGCCAAACACTGGTTTAAATTCAAGCCACAGAGGGAGAGAAGCAGGAAGTGAGAAGAGCCAAAGAAGAACAGTGAGGTGTTTGAGGCTGCAGCACAGACAGAGAAGCTCTTTGCAGTCAGACTCTGAAGGATTCTTTCTTCACAGCTCTTCAATGGCGCCTCTGTTGATGCTGCAGGTGCTCTAACAGAGACGTGCTGCTGGTTGGCACCACTGGGGGAGCAGTCATGTTCTAGCTGCTTCGTTCACCTGTTGTCTCCAGACGCTCTAGCTGTTTCTGAAACCACCCCCTATACCCTACATAGTGCACTCAATAGTGTGGACGCCATTTTGAAATAGTGTCCGAATTGTTAGTGAGCATCGCTGTACCCTATCTAGCTCACTCACTGTATCCCACAATGCACTGCGAAAAGTAGTGTACAAGCGAGCACCCTAACTCGGAAAATGTATCCCATCAGCCTTTACGGTACTGTAAAGGCTGGTGGGATACATTTTTTAACGTAATTTCTCCTTTGCGGGAATATCGCATTTTCATAAAATGACTGCTGAATGTATTTCTGATGGGTTAAAATAATTAAATGGACCTGGCCACTTTTCCCGGCGACCAGTTCGTAATTATTATGCGACACCATGACGTCACTTTACGTGCGCCGTAAATGACACCGTTGTCCGAAAACTTTAAATTGAGTGCACTACGTAGTTCACTCAATCCATGTCCCCCATGTAGTGAGTAGTGAATAGGGAACGAGTGTGTGGTTTCGGAAACAGCCTCTGTCTTCTTCAACCAGTTCAACAATCGCAGCTCATGACTGTTGTTATTTTAAAGTAAGAAATACTGGTTCAGATTACAGGTTCAGATTACTGGTTCTGGTTTAGTTTATTGGTTTAATTTACTGGTTCCGATTATATTTCAGTTCACTGGTTTAATTTACTGGTTTCGTTTACGGGTTCAGATTACAGGTTGTAGTTTTGTTTACTGGTTCAGATTGCTGGTTCAGATTACTGGTGCAGTTTGGAGGGTCAGATCACTGGTTTAGTTTATTGGTTCCAATTACTGGATCAGATTACTAGTTCTGGTTTAGTTTCGTGGTTGGATTTGTACTTTAGATTTTGTGGTTCAGATTAAAGATTCAGATTTCAGGTTTAAATTACTGGTTCACATTACTGGTCCAGATTACTGGTTTAGATTACTGGTTCAGTAATCAGCTTTAACTATAGAGCACTCAGCAGGTTCACGGGTCCTTTCAGCCTCTTGTAGTAATTTTGAAGGAATTGAGGTTCGATGTGAGTTCTCCGCGTGGTGTAAATGTTTAATGAGAACAGGAAGCTGCTTCTGTGTTCTGAGCTGGGAGTAGTTCAGTTTCCTGTAACTACAGTGGTATTTTCAGTCTGCCACCTGACGTCACTCGGCAGCCACTAAAGCTGTGATCCGTCTGACTCTGATAACCAGGCAGCTGGGTCAGAACTTACTCTGTAACATCAGCTGTAGAACATTGCTTGTCTCTGCTGACCTGCCCAGCAGAAGTTTGCCCAGGGTCACTGTGAGCTGGTTTCCTGGTAGACATTAAATATAGATTGTTCTGGTTAGGAATTGTGCACATCTTTAACTTTAACCTAAGGTTTAGGAAAATGATGATGATGATAATGATGGTAATGATGATGATGATGATGATGATGATGATGATGATGACGACGGTAATGAGGTTAGTGATGATGAGGGTGATGGTGATGATGCTGATGAAGATGATCGTGATGATGGTGATAATGGTGTTGGTGGTGATGGTGATAGTGATTTTGATGATCATGAGGATTATGGTGATGATGATTATGAGATGATGATGATGAAATGATGCTGATGATGATGTGGGTGATAATGATGATGAAGATGATGATGTGGGTAATGATGATGATAATAATGATGATGGTGATGATACATCATACATCATGACAGATCTTGCTGAATTCAAGGTTCTCATCACAGAAAACCTCAGTAATTTGTAAGAGATGAACCTCTGAAATGATGGTAACCATCACATGCTGTTATCATCATTTGAGCTTAACTATGGTGGAAATTGTGTTTTGCTTAATAATGTAGCAGAACTAGCGCCACAGAACAGCGGCGCTGCCTGAAGATGTGGGTGAGCCTGGAAGCTGTTGCGTCTCAGCTCCTGACTGGCTACAGGCTCCCCAGAGACAGAGAGGATGCTGTGACACCGGCTCATCTATACGTCGGCCTTATTTAGCCTGCTGAGAGTGAGAGCCCACTGTTCCTATTAGATTCCGTCTCTGCCAAAGTGGAGATGATTAGATAAAGTGTGTCTAGTGGAGTGAAGCACTTTTTCACTTTACAGTAGCGGAGCCAGTGATTGAATGGAGGGATCGGCTCAACTCTCTGACAGGAGCACTCAAATCACTTTCCAGGGTGCATTTAATGTTTCTGGGATCATAGACCCTGATTATTGTCTTATTGCCTCTGATTTCATAACCGTTTACATGCTGCTGGCTGCCAGTTGGCCTGTTTATCAGGGTACAACGTGCGTAGTTGCTATATTGATACTTTGACTTTAAGGACAGGAATTTAACTCCAACATAACTGGAAAAAAGGACACAAGAAGGGAGAGACTGTGGAATTAAATGGGCTGCGGCCAAGAATCAAATACAATAGCTGCCATTTTGAATCCCTTCCCCTGTAACACCCCCCCCCCCCCCCTTATAACACAATAGCAGGGCTCAGATGCCTTTAAGGCGTCGCAGAGGTGTTTGACGAGAAAATTGCAGCCGTTCACACAGTGGCTGGAGTGAAACACCATTCAGCTTCACTCAAGATGGATTCCGCAGTGAGATTTCAGAGAACCAGTACAGACTCAAAATGGAGAAGCCTGAAAGGAGGAGACAAAAGGGAAAGAGTCACCGTGCGCGTGTGTGTGTGTGTGTGGGGGGGGGGGGGGTGTAAATGTGTGTGTGTGTTTCTCCATGTTTTATTTTGCAGCATGATAACATTATCCACTTACCTTTTGTATTACCATTGTAATAACATGTAATGTGCATCGGGACGCTTCATCAGTGCTCTCATCACAAAGTTGGTTAATTTTTAGATACAATGACACATTTCTGCTTCCACTTTTTATAGAATGTGTAAAAATCTCCTTAAATAGGGACAAAAATGCCCCCCTCCCCTCTTCATCGTATATTTCACAAGCTGTTGGTATCAAGCAGCCGTGTGTGTAAACCAGTCACACCAGTAAGAGTAAAAGAGCTGCAGGCCATCAGATCTATGGCGATCATGTCAGTTGTATGTAGGTCAAATACGTCCTAGTCCGAATCCTCTCCAGTGGACCATTAAAGCACGTTTGAAGGTTAGTTCCTGCAAACATTTGCTCAGCTAATTGATTTGAGCTATGCCGCTAGTTCAACACTCATGTCTGGCGGTGCTTTTTCTAAGCGCCTCGGCACAACCAAAAGCATTGCAGCAAGATTGTTGTTCTGGCTGTGATCTATAGGAGCGATGTGACGTGACCAGCAGCAGCTATAAAACCATCTCTTCTTCTCATCTGGGCATCTGTTTTTGGCCCATATGGGTGGAAATAAAGCTCCAACAGACTAAAGTCAATAACTGAATAACCTTTCTTTATTTAATCAACTGACTGATTGAAGATGAGAACTGTGTTTGGGGGGAAAACCCACATGAAACCTTGCAGCTCTTCCTGTTCAGTGGGAATATTGTGCTGCTAATCTGCTTCAGCCACACTCACACACCCACATGTTCCCCAATCTGTCTATTACAACGTGAACTGCTGACGTGACAGCCTTCAGAGGGTGTGATTAACATCACAGCTGCGAGAACCTTTTCTGGATTCATGCAGGGATGTAGGCACAGCTCCTTTGCTAACTTTTCCCTTTCTGAGGTACCCGATTGGCCTCATTTAGCTGCTCTGGTCATTGTTATTTTACCAGCTGGCTTCCCTCCTGAGACGCGTCCACAAACTTATGTAAAACCCTGTGAGATGTAGGAGCTTCACACCCTTCTTCTTCAGCTTTAGTGAGTACATGTACTCCAGGTCCAGGTCTGTGGCAGCAGCCTGAGCTGCAGGCTGTCTGTCATATGACAATATTGATATTGTATCCATACCTTTCCTGTCAACATTACATTAAGCTGCCACAGGGCGCTAAAGGCCTTTGGAAGCTGCCTCTGTGGCTGTGGTTGGACATCGGTGTCCACCTGTTGTAATCTGGACATCCATGTAACAGCAGCGTTCCATTAAGGAGCGAGAGCGGTTCCTTCAATGCCAACAAGGTGACTGCAGACCAGCTGCTGCTGGTGAATACTTAACCTCCTGGTTATAACAACATCCACATCCCTTTGCTTCAGTAAACTATTCTGAAGGTTCCGAACAGGGAGAAATCTGCACACGTGGAGACATCGGGGAATTCTTTAAGAGTTTTCGTTCTTGGCTGCATTGCACATTGTCCCATTGTTGTCCTTTCTTGTTTTGGTCTTTTCCAGGACAAAGATATCTCATCACATCCACAGGAGCCTTGTACATTCTTGACGTCCTGCCTGAGGATGGGCTGAATAACTACCGGTGCACCACACGCCACCGCTACACGGGCGAGACGCGGCAGAGCAACAGCGCCCGTCTCATTGTGTCGGGTCAGTATCATCAGTCCATCTCTGCTTAGTGCCAAAGCCATATAGGGCAAAAGCTCCAGCTCTTTTATTCACCCCAACAGAACTAAACAATACAATGGATGAAATCTTGCACTCAAGAATCGATCTAACATCACAGCATCAGCCATAGCTAGAAACTAATGAACATTAATGTCTCTGCTTCCCCCAGACCCCACCAATGCTGAGCCAGCCATCCTGGATGGCTTTGACCGCCGAGAGGTGATGATTAATCATCGGGTGGAGCTGCCATGTAAGGCCTCAGGCTACCCAGCCCCCAAATACCGCTGGCTGAAGGACAACAGCCCTTTAGAACCCGACAGTCGCTTCCGGCAGACCATCACAGGGTTGCTGATCGAGAGCGTCCAGCCCAGTGACTCTGGGACCTATGTTTGTGAAGTGTGGAACAGTTACGGCAATGCTGAGGTTATGGGGCGCCTGCATGTCAAACGTAAGGCTAATTCTCAAAGCATCAAACCTACATTACACTTACTTAGTCCACAACAAGACTTCTGTAAACGCAGAAGATGACCAAATGCTTAATTAGCTGACTGGTGAGGTTTCACCAGACAAACTGATCGGTGAATTTCAGTGATTTTGTCAGGAAGTCCAAAGAAAGCTAATCTTCCAACCAAACTGCAAAGAAATCAACATCTAAATGTTAAACAGGAACCATCTTGATGTCTTCTGATTATGATTGTTTGTGTTCCCAGAACCCTTAAAGGCAGTGGTCAGCCCCCGTAAGGTGAAAGGCAGTGTGGGTAGCAAGGTGTCTCTGTCCTGTAGTGTGAGTGGCTCCGATGAATATGAGCTGTCCTGGTACCGCAATGGAGAGATCATTTACCCCGGCAACAGCGTCCGCTTCACTGGACTCAATCGGGAGAACCTCATCATGGAGGGGATGTCCAAGAGTGGCGGCGGTGCCTACCAGTGCTTCGCCAGGAAGGGCAAAATGTCTGCGCAAGATTTTGTGCAAGTCATCCTTGAAGGTAAAGTGGGATCATGTGACTCGACACAAATGCTGGTCAGGAGTCACAGTGCAGAAGCTGCCTTATATATAATCGGTGAATTAGAAACATACTCAGGCCTCAGCAATCGATGTGGGGTTTATGTGTTAATGGCATCCTGCTGGTGGCTGTCGGCTGCTGGCTGCCATTAGCATGATCATCCCAGGCCTAAATCCAATAACTTACCTCCAGACAGCTGGATTATCAAAGCAGCATCAGCAGGCAGACATGCACGTTTTCTGCAGTCTTGCTTCCATTCTAAATGCCCCAAAGCTGAAGTCACATCCAAAAAGTCACAATGCTCAACTGGACATTTTTCATTTTAGACCGTGACACAATATACAGTGAGCTTCTGCTCTGCTGCACTTATTAACTTATTTCTCTTTCAACGCTGTTCTGATGACATTTCCCCACCCTCCTCCATCTGTCTCCCCACCACAGATGGTACTCCAAAGATTCTGTCCTCCTTCAGCGAGAAGGTGGTCAACCCCAATGAACCCGTCTTCCTTGTCTGTAACGTGAAGGGCACGCCTCCTCCCCGTTGCAGCTGGTCACTGGACGATGACCCCGTCATCAAAGACAGCCACCACCACCTGGGCCACTACGAGACCCACGAGGGCCATGTGGTCAGCCAGCTCAATGTCACACACACCCAGGTGCAGGACGGCGGGCAGTACCGGTGCACGTGCAGCAACTCAGCCGGGGTCGTGCACCACCAGGCGCGAATAAACGTAAGAGGTGCTTGTCAAATCAGATTCTCCAACAACAACAATACACATACAGCGTCTGTCTGAGTGCCAGTCTGTGAATGATAGGTAACTTTTTGGTTGGGCTTTTTTTATTTTTTATTTTTTACAGTGTAGCACTGAAACCTGATTTATAGCCTTTTAGTTATTTTTGTGCTGTTCTGACATGCTGGTCTCTGCACGTCAGCTGAATTAGCCCAGTTCGGAGCACAAAACTGGATACGGGGTCCCACTCTGGAGCCTAGTATAGCTGCAAGGCAGAAATATTCCTTCCTTTTACATTCACAAATCTTGCCTCATTCTGTGTGCGAGTGTGTGTGTTTTTGTGTGTATCTTCGTCTAGCTGCCATTTCATTCCTTCACAATTCTACCTTTCAGTAATTACCCAGTAAAAACACTGAATGTGTTATGGTGATGGCAGAAAGCAGCAACAAAAGAGCTCTAAATGATCAGTTTGTTTATTTTTCCAGTTTTTGTTAGATTTAATCTGCATCACATTGAGAGATGAAACCCTGAAGCAGCTCCTCTTTTCCCACCTTAATCTTTCTAGTCAATCATTTGTTTTACCAAAACACAAATTTATCTCAGCTGATGTCAGAATGAATGCACTAAATGTCTTTAAACAGATTTCTTTCTCGCTTTCTGTCCTCTTTAGGCCGCGCCAGCATCCGCGCCATGAAAAACATCACGGCCATTGCTGGACGGGATGCTTTTGTCCACTGCCGCGTCATTGGCTACCCTTACTACTCCATAAAGTGGTACAAAAACTCTGCACTACTACCCTTCAATCACAGGCAGCGAGCGTTCGAGAACAACGGCACGCTGAAACTGACCAACGTGCAGCAGGTGGATGCTGGCGAGTACACCTGCAAGGTGATGGTCCAGCCCAACAAGATGGACTCCCAGAGCGTCCACGTCCGTGTCAGAGGTGAGCCCAGATCGTGGCCTTTCGCGACCTCTCTACGCCGCGTGGGCACATGTGTGCAGATGTGTGTTTGTGCAGATGTCTGTGCTAGTTTATCTGGGTTTGTTCAATGCACCAACGGTGCGTCTACTCCCCTTTGTCTAAGAACAGCAATTATGATGTTGTCTACAGAAGGACTGAGGACAGCAGCTCAGTAGCTGAGTAGATAGAGGCTGGAATCATCTCATAGCGACCACTAAAGCTAACAGCTAACATAGAAATACTACTTCAATGCTTTAAATGTTTCTTTTTGCTGGAAATAAACTTTTCTTTGTTCTACGGGTGGATGTAAAAATGAAGGAGGACTATAATGAATGTGAGACAATGACGTGTCGACATGTATGTAAAAGAGTCCGGCTGATATTCCTCAACACATCAGGGTCTCTCATAAAGACCCATCAACTTATTAACTCACCTCCGCTGAGGGCTTCAAGATGGAATAAGTCAATGTGAGGAGGACTTTCCCATGATGCTTCAGTCCCTTGTCTCGCTACGCAGCGTCAGGTCATTGTCAGTCTATTACACTTTCAAGAAGAGAGAGCAAGAGGGAGAGAAAGAGAGAGAGCGAGAGCGAGATTATATCCAGCAACACTCCTGCTGGGGCTGTATTCAGTCAGTGCATTTGTTAATTTACTCTGCTGCTGCTTTAAATGCGCGAGTGTCTTCTGGGATCTCTGAGTCCATTATCTCCACTTTGTTGTGAATTAAATAAGGTGCTAAAGTGCTGCTTATTTCACTCACTGGCTGTTCCAGCAGAGATGATTTTTTCTTATTGCTGGAGATTATTCACAGAACAGGAGCAGCAGTGGAGGATCAGATTGACCAATAATGACTATTGCTAAACAAACACAACATTTTGGCGTCATGTCCAGGTGGTTCTGGTCTGTGTCCTCTTTGGGCTTCAGCTCTTCCTCTTTGGTTCCATAATGACTAATTGCGCCCCCACTCCTTTCTCTTCCTCTTACAGTCCCTCCGTACATTCAGCCCTTCGAGTTCCAGCGCTTCACCATTGGCCAGCGGGTCTTCATCCCCTGCGTGGTGATGTCAGGCGACCGGCCCCTGGACATCACCTGGCAGAAAGACGGGCGTCCCATTCCTGTCAGCCTGGGCGTAACCGTGGACAACATCGACTTCACCAGCTCACTGCGCATCAACAACCTGACGCCTGACCACAATGGAAACTATACCTGCATCGCCCGCAATGAGGCTGCCACGGTGGAGCACCAGAGTCGGCTGATTGTGAGAGGTGAGGACAAACGCGCCTCCCTGATTGGTGTCACAGCGCCCAGTTCTGCTCTGACCCGGCTCCTGTATATCTGTGCAGTCCCTCCACAGTTTGTGGTCCAGCCTGAGGACCAGGACGGCATCTATGGAAAAACAGTGACCCTGAACTGCTCAGCTGAAGGCTACCCCCCTCCCACCATCGTCTGGGAACACTCGAAAGGTACCTGGGTTGTAACACTCTTAACCCGCTGCAGTAATGTCCACAGTAACGGGCTGGTTTGTCTCCAGCTGCTGCTGCGGTTGCAGTATTAGGTCAAACATTAGATGATTGACAACATAAAGGAAGACATAACCAGCAAAGCTACACATGTAAAGGCGGGCTATGGCCTCGCCACCGTCAGAGAGTCACAGGCAGACGCACACTAACAGAGCGGACAGAGAGGCAGCAGGTGAGTTCAGCCCCCCCAGAGGGGACCAGAAAGAGGGGCCCCAGGTGTTTGTAGCAGCCTTTCCCCATAAAACCAGAGATGGAAGCTTCACCAACAGCAGCATCATGAACCACAAGGAGGGGTGTGCGTGTGTGTGTGTGTGTGTGTGTGTGCGTGTGTGTGTGTGTGTTTGTGTGACAGGGTAGATCTGTTTTCCACTCCTTTATTACAGACACACAGTACTCATGTTTGATTATTATTGTCTTTGTGTGTCTGATCATAATAGATAGTCCAGAGAGGAACTGGTGTCCACGTGGTCAACGCATCAAAATAAATATACTGGTTACACTGGGATAGAGAGGATAAATGGAGTGATTATCCTGGGACAGAGAGGATAAATGGAATAGTTATACTGCGATATCGAGGAAAAATGGACTGGTTACACTGGGACAGAGACGATTAATGGACTGGTTACACTAGGACAGACAGGATAAATGGGCTGGTTATACTGGGACAGAGAGGATACACGGACTGGTTATACTGGGACAGAGAGGATACACGGACTGGTTACACTGGGACAGAGATGATAAATGGACTGGTTACACTGGGACAGACAGGATAAATGGGCTAATTATACTGGGACAGAGAGGATATATGGACTGGTTATACTGGGACAGAGAGGATAAATGGACTGGTTATGCTGGGACTGGATATCAGTCAGAGCAGACAGCCTCAAATCAAATCAAATCAAATCAAATCAATCTTTATTTATATGGCGTCTTTTACAATCAAAATTGTTTCAAGGCGCTTTCCAGAATCCCAGGGCCTGACCCCAGACAAGCAACAGTGGCAAGGTGGCAAGAAACTCCCCTTTAACAGGAAGAAACTTTGAGCAGGACCAGGCTAATTTAGGGGGACCCTCCTGCTGATGGCCGGCTGGGTAGAGAGAGAGGAGAGGAGAGGAGAGGAGAGGAGAGGAGAGGAGAGGAGAGGAGAGGAGAGGAGAGGAGAGGAGAGGAGAGGAGAGGAGAGGAGAGGAGAGGAGAGGAGAGGAGAGGAGAGGAAACCATGACCCAGTGGGGTGACAGAGGCCTGTCAGGTGATCATGTTTCTGGACCCCGGCAGCCTTGGCCTATAACAGCATAGCTAAGATGTTAACCTAATGATTAGACGACCCCCTAAGTATGATAATTTGTCTTGTCTATGATAGTAACTGGAACTACAGAATTAGCAACAATAAGCTTTTTCAAAGAAGTAGGTTTTAAGCCTAATCCTAAAAGTAGCGATGGAGTCAGCCTCCCGTACCTGGACAGGGAGCTGGTTCCATAGCAGGGGGGCCTGGTAGCTAAATGCCCGGCCCCCCATTCTACTCCTGGAAACTCTGGGAACCACAAGTAGACCAGCATTCTGAGAGCGGAGTGGTCTATTGGGCTGATAAGGTATCACTAGCTCCTCAGGGTAGGATGGAGCTAGGCCTCTGAGGACCTTGTAGGTCTAAAGAAGGGTTTTAAAAATTATTCTGAATTTAACGGGCAGCCAATGAAGAAACGCCATTACAGGAATCATGTGATCTCTTTTGTCAATACCTGTCAGAACTCTGGCTTCAGCATTTTGGATCAGCTGGAGGCTTCTTAAAGAGTTGTTTGGACACCCTGATAATAAAGAATTACAATAGTCCAGCCTGGAAGTAACAAATGCATGGACTAACTTTTCAGCATCATGCTGCGTCAGTAGCTTCCTGATCTTTGTGATGTTTCTCAAGTGAAAAAAGGCACTTCTAGAGACTGTTTTAATGTGTGAGTTGAAGGAGAGATTTTGGTCAAAAGTTACTCCTAGATTCCTCACAGAGAGACTAGATGTTAATGAGATACCATCTAGAGTGATCATCTATCCCTGAGAGGTTCAGGACCAAACACCATGACCTCAGTTTTTCCTGAGTTAAGGAGGAGGAAATTTGAAGACATCCAGGACTTTATGTCTTTAAGACAGGTCTGAAGCTTCACTAACTTCTCTGTCTCCTCTGGTTTCATGGATAAATAAAGCTGAGTGTCATCAGCATAACAGTGGAAATTTATCCCATGCTGCCAAATAATGTTGCCTAAGGGAAGCATGTACAATGTGAAGAGGATTGGTCCAAGTACACAACCTTGAGGAACTCCGTGGCTAACCCTACTGTATGAGGAGGGAACACCATGGACATGAGCAAACTGGTATCTATCAGATAAATATGATCTAAACCAGTCTAGTGCTGTCCCTTTAATCCCAATCACATGTTCCAGTCTATGTAACAGGATGCTGTGATCAACTGTATCAAAAGCAGCACTGAGGTCCAGCAGAACCAGCATAGAGACCAGTCCATGATCTGAAGCTATAAGAAGATCATTAGTAACTTTAAGAAGTGCTGTTTCTGTGCTGTGATGAGCTCTAAAGCCTGACTGAAACATCTCAAACAGGCTGTTTCTCTGCAGGTGCTCCAGTAACTGAGTCACCACCACCTTCTCAAGAACTTTAGAGATAAAAGGAAGGTTGGATATCGGCCTATAGTTTGCTAACACATCGGGATCCAGTGATGTTTTTTTAAGCACTGGTGGCACAAGGTGGCTTAATCACTGCCACCTTGTAGGACCGGGGTATATAACCGGTCACTAAAGAACCAATGATCTGGTCCAGGATAGAACTGCCTATCAGTGGTAAAACATCCTTCAACAGGTGTGTTGGGATGGGATCTAAAAGACACGTGGTGGTCTTGGATTTCTGAATTAGCGATGACGCCTCAGAAAAATATATAGGGCTGAAGGAGTTTAAGGGCTCGTATGTTCCCACAGTCAGCACATCTGGTGATGGTCCAGTTGTTGGGATGGCCTGGTTAGCTTTTTCTCTGATAGCTAGAACTTTATCAGTGAAGAAGCTCATGAAGTCTTCACCACTAAGGGAAGAGGGGATATGTGACTCTTGGTTAATTTGGCCACAGTGCTGAAAAGAAACCTGGGGTTGTTCTTATTATCCTCAATTAAAGAAGAAAAATAAGCTGTTCTAGCCTTGTGGAGGGCCTTTTTGTAAACTAATAGACAGTCTTTCCAAGCTACAAGGGAAATGCACCCAGGGTGGGTGTTTGGAAGCTGTGGTGTGTCAGAGAGCACTTTGTTCTCAGAAGGACTCTCTGACTGGTTTAAATAGCAGCAGAAGTAGCTCAGAGCCAGATGAGTGTCTGGGAGATATGGAACAGTAAGTAAAGGTCAACTGCTATTAGCATAACAACTTGCACCATTTGGAAATGCAAAATCCATAATTCAAGGGAGAGCCCCCCCCCTATCTCAGAGCCAGGGGAGCAGGAACAAAGTCACCACTTGACCCTTTCCTGGGCGCAGCCACTTGACTGCATTTTAATTAAAAAGCAAAAACCCACAGCTCAATAACCAGCCTAATCTCTACACACTAACTTGCTAATTTACCACGAGACGCAGCTCACACGCGTGTTTAATACTGCATGAACAAGGTGGAATACGCGTTTTAATCAGTAGAGCAGCAGTTCACTCTAAAGCCCTCAGTGTCAGGGGTGTACATTTGGAATTACAGATTTCTCATCTTATTTCACTGCAGGCCTGGACTATATCTACTCCCAATGAGTTAAGAAAGACTTCAGGACTGAATATGTGAAAGGTGTACAGTCTGAATCTTCATGGCCTCACTTCATCGAGCTCGTTCAAACATGATCTAAGAGGAAATCTTGATTTATTCTCTGGTTTCACCACTGAAGGTAATCTTAAGTAATCTGCTGTTGGTTCTGTCGTCATGTTGAACAGGAGTGTTCTGCTGGGCGTGTATGTGTCTCCAGACAAGCTGCGCCTGTTTCTCTGTAGTCAGCAGCTGTTTGATGGTTTAAGGATTTAGGCCTGTATGCCAAGTGGGCCCAGTGCTCAGAAACATGTTTACAATACTCCCTAAATCTGACAGGCTTTATCGGCAAATGTGTAAAAGCACACACAAACACACAAACACACACGCACGCACGCACGCACGCACCTACACACACACGCACGCACGCACGCACACACACACACACACACACACACAAAATAGGGTAGTTTTAATTGACTGTTTCTATATTAACTCCATTTAACTTTGCCCGACAGGAGCGGGGGTCCCCCAGTTTCAGCCCATCCCCCTGAACAGTGGATCTAGGGTCCAGCTGCTGAGCAACGGATCGCTGCTGATCAAGCACGTGCTAGAGGATGACAGCGGCTTCTACCTGTGTAAAGTCAGCAACGACGTGGGAGCTGATGTGAGCAAGTCCATGTACCTCACCATCAAAAGTAAGTGAATGGATTGGATGGGGATGTTAGTATTAGTGTCGGTTTAGAAGACCAATAGTGACTAGTAACTAATAGTGATGGTAAGAGAAAACCACACTCACACTATGAGCAGAACTAATTTTGTCATGACCTACATTCTTTCTGAATGGTGGGTGTCTTTTGTTGCTTTGGCAAAAGCTTACATTCCAGTTATTGTACTGATTATCCCCAGTGTTAACTTGAATATATGTTCTATTCATACACCTTAAATGGCCATTTTCAGTGCCAAACAACTTTTTTTATACAGCTTCAATCAAGATTATCTCTCAAGTCTTGACTGAGACATTATCCATTCAGCACTAATCTAGAAGCCAGTCCATTGTCCATCCAAAAAGTGGTTCTATACAAAACTCTTTTGTATACTGTTTTGAAAAAGGAAATAATATTTGCTATGTATATGCTATGTATATGTTTTCTACCTTCAGACAAATTCCTGTTTTATCTGAATGGAATGATGAGTTTAGATTTATCTGTTTATAGTAAAGTTGTAGTAGTAAAGTTGAAGTCCAGTCAATGTCTCTTAGTGGCCCAGTCAAGATGTGATTATGTGCATCACAGCTGAGAATTTCCACTGTAGAGAATCATTCACATTAGGCAAAATTCTCCTCTCATTGTTACCTCTATGCACTAAACTGACCTCTCTGTAGAGAGTAGTTTAAATCTTCCACTGCAGAGGGTTGATATGAACTAAGTAATAAAAGTAGCTAAACTGGACTCTCTGTACACGACACAAAGAAAGTCCATGTCCCTCCCACAGAAGTCTCTGTCCCTTGAAAAGAAGTATTTGAACGAACCACAGGAGTCTTTGACCATGGCTTTGGGGTTGAACATGACAGTAGTCCAAGCAGTCCCATACAGGCACGATATCATTATCAGGTTTTATTTATCCAATCAACTTTACTGTTGCCTTATCATTCAGAGTAGAAGAGTAAATGATGAGCATTGGTCCCAGAACAAAGCCCTGTGGAACACATTTGTGACTAAGTACAATGAGAAAAGCTCAAGTGAAACCAGCATAATTCAAATTTTGATGTCGATGCATGATGTTTCAAGAGATGTGAGAAAGTAAATAAAATGTGTCAATCAGTTCAACATTTGAGTGAAACAGTCCAAACTCATTTAAATTAATGTGACCTCAGCCTTTAATCTTGAGAACTAGAGTTCAGCCCTTTTTCCTATTCTACCCTCAACATGAAGAGATAATCTGTGTTATTCACTTTATCTGTCACTGGTCATGATGCTCTACCTGCTCAGTATTTAATTCCAATTATTGTGGAAAACCACAATTACAAGCACAAACCTTGAATAGGACCAGCCTCATTGATGTCTAAATGAAATATTAGTAATGTGCTCTGCTTGAGAAAACCAAAGGATAAAGCACAGTTTCACAGCCCTGCTCTGAGGTGCCATTTGAATGTCTTTCCGAATGAGCTACTGTGAGCGCCACCCACAGAAGGTCCTTGTCCCTCCCACAGAACTCTGTGCACCACCCACAGAAGGTCCTTGTCCCTCCCACAGAAGTCTCTGTCCCTCCCAAAGAAGTCTTTGAACCAATCACAGAAGTCATTGCACCGCCCGAAGAGCATTTTTTCACCACCCACTGATGGTCTTTGCACCACCCACGACTGATGGTCTTTCCGCTGCTCACCTCTTCCACCTGAGACAGATTTGGGGACAGCTTCAGGGGACCATGGCTTTGGGGTTGAACATGACAGTGGTCCAAGCAGTCCCATACAGGCATGATATGAACAAAGAAATAAAAGGATCCAAACTAGAGACATACTTTTCTTCAAATGAAGATATGTTTTGGGAAGTGGTGGTTCCATGGTGTAATGGTCAGCACTCTGGGCTCTGAATCCAGCGATCTGAGTTCAAATCTCAGTGGAACCTCTTTTTGACACTCAGATCACTTTGGTAACTTCAATTAATGAACTCATCCTAAATTTTATTTTGGTAAAGATTTGTCACACGCCTCGACATCGTCAGTTCAAATTTATCTTGTTCCACTGCTGAGAGTCAAATGGAAAACAAAAGTGAAAGTATCAGCATGCAGGCACACTTCTATTGATGGAGTGTTTCACAGACTTGCTATGGTGTAATGGTTAGCACTCTAGGCTTTGACTGCAGTGATCTCAGTTCAAGTCTCAGTAGAACCTTCTTTATTCTTCAGCCAATCATTTAGGGATATCATTGTTGATATCAGGTTGTATTTATCCAATCAGCTTTACTGTTGCCTTATCATTCAGAGTAGAAGAGTAAATGACGAGCATTGGTCCCAGAACAGATCCCTGTGGAACACATTTGTGACTGAGTACAATGAGAAAAGCTCAAGTGAAACCAGCATAATTCTCATTTTGATGTAGATGCATGATGTTTCAGGAGATGTGAGAAAGTAAATAAAATGTGTCAATCAGTTCAACATTTGAGTGAAACAGTCCAAACTCATTTAAATGAATGTGACCTCAGCCTTTAATCTTGAGAACTAGAGTTCAGCCATTTTTCCTGTTCTACCCTCAACATAAAGAGATAATCTGTGTTGTTCACTTCATCTGTCACTGGTCATGATGCTCTACCTGCTCAGTATTTAATACCAATTATTGTGGAAAACCACAATTCCAAGCACAAACCTTGAATAGGACCAGCCTCATTGATGTCTAAATGAAATATTAGTAATGTGCTCTGCTTGAGAAAACAAAAGGATAAAGCACAGTTTCACAGCCCTGCTCTGAGGTGCCACTTGAATGTCTTTCCGAATGAGCTACTGTGAGCGCCACCCACAGTTGGTCATTTTACTGCCCACAGAACTCTGTGCACCACCCACAGAAGGTCCTTGTCCCTCCCAAAGAAGTCTTTGAACCAATCACAGAAGTCTTTGCACCACCCACTACTGATGGTCTTTGCACCACCCACTACTGATGGTCTTTCCGCTGCTCACCTCTTCCACCTGAGACAGATTTGGGGACAGCTTCAAGGGATCATGGCTTTGGGGTTGAACATGACAGTGGTCCAAGCAGTCCCATACAGGCATGATATGAACAAAGAAATAAAAGGATCCAAACTAGAGACATACTTTTCTTCAAATGAAGATGCATTTTGGGAAGTGGTGGTTCCATGGTGTAATGGTCAGCACTCTGGACTCTGAATCCAGCGATCTGAGTTCAAATCTCAGTGGAACCTCTTTTTGACACTCAGATCACTTTGGTAACTTCATTTAATGAACTCATCCTAAATATCATTTTGGTAAAAATTTGTCACTCATGTCTCGACATGGTCAGTTCAAATTTATCTTGTTCCACTGCTGAGAGTCAAACGCAAAACAAAAGTGAACGTATCAGCATGCAGGCACACTTCTATTGATGGAGTGGTTTACACACTTCCTGTTGTTCCATGGTGTAATGGTTAGCACTCTGGACTTTGACTGCAGTGATCTGAGTTCAAGTCTCAGTAGAACCTTCTTTATTCTTCAGCCAATCATTTAGGGATATCATTGTTGATATCAGGTTGTATTTATCCAATCAGCTTTACTGTTGCCTTATCATTCAGAGTAGAAGAGTAAATGACGAGCATTGGTCTCAGAACAGAGCCCTGTGGAACACAGTTGTGACTAAGTACAACGAGAAAAGCTCAAGTGAAACCAGCATAATTCTCATTTTGATGTAGATGCATGATTTTTCAGGAGATGTGAGAAAGTAAATAAAAGGTGTCAATCATTTCAACATTTGAGTGAAACAGTCCAAACTCATTTAAATTAATGTGACCTCACCTTTTAATCTTGAGAACCACAGTTCAGCCATTTTTCCTGTTCTACCCTCAACATGAAGAGATAATCTGTGTTGTTCACTTCATCTGTCACTGGTCATGATGCTCTACCTGCTCAGTGTTTAATTCCAATTATTGTGGAAAACCACAATTCCAAGCACAAACCTTGAATACGACCAACCTCATTGATGTCTAAATGAAATATTAGTAATGTGCTCTGCTTGAGAAAACCAAAGGATAAAGCACAGTTTCACAGCCCTGCTCTGAGGTGCCATTTGAATGTCTTTCCGAATGAGCTACTGTGAGCACCACCCACAGAAGGTCCTTGTCCCTCCCACAGAACTCTGTGCACCACCCATAGAAGGTCCTTGTCCCTCCCAAAGAAGTCTTTGAACCAACCACAGAAGTCTTTGCACCGCCCGAGGAACATTTTTTCACCACCCACGACTGATGGTCTTTGCACCACCCATGACGGATGGTCTTTCCACTGCTCACCTCTTCCGCCTGAGACAGATTTGGGGACAGCTTCATGGGATCATGGCTGTGGGGTTGAACATGACAGTGGTCCATGCAGTCCCATACAGGCATGATATGAACAAAGAAATAAAAGTAGCCAAATTAGAGTCATACTTTTCTTCAAAAGAAGATTTGTTTTACAGAGCTGTGGTTCCATGGTGTAATGGTCAGCACTCTGGACTCTGAATCCAGCGATCTGAGTTCAAATCTCAGTGGAACCTCTTTTTGACAGTCAGATCACTTTGGCAACTTCATTTAATGAACTCATCCCAAATATCATTTTGGTAAAGATTTGTCACACATGTCTCGACATGGTCAGTTCAAATTTGTCTGGTTCCACGGCTGAGAATCAATCGGAAAACAGAAGTGAAAGTATCAGCATGTAGGCACACTTCTATTGATGGAGTGGTGTACAAACTTGCTGTGGTTCCATGGTGTAATGGTTAGCACTCTGGACTTTGACTCCAGTGATCTGAGTTCAAGTCTCAGTGGAACCTCCTTTATTCTTCAGCCAACCATTTAGGGATATCATTGTTGATTTCACGTTCTATTTATCCAATCAACTTTACTGTTGCCTTATCATTGAGAGCAGAAGAGTAAATGATGAGCATTGGTCCCAGAACAGAGCCCTGTGGAACACAGTTGTGACTAAGTACAATGAGAAAAGCTCAAGTGAAACCAGCATAATTCTCATTTTGATGTAGATGCATGATGTTTCAGGAGATGTGAGAAAGTAAATAAAAGGTGTCAATCATTTCAACATTTGAGTGAAACAGTCCAAACTCATTTAAATTAATGTGACCTCACCTTTTAATCTTGAGAACCACAGTTCAGCCATTTTTCCTGTTCTACCCTCAACATGAAGAGATAATCTGTGTTATTCACTTCATCTGTCACTGGTCATGATGCTCTACCTGCTCAGTGTTTAATTCCAATTATTGTGGAAAACCACAATACCAAGCACAAACCTTGAATACGACCAACCTCATTGATGTCTAAATGAAATATTAGTAATGTGCTCTGCTTGAGAAAACCAAAGGATAAAGCACAGATTCACAGCCCTGCTCTGAGGTGCCATTTGAATGTCTTTCCGAATGAGCTACTGTGAGCGCCGCCCACAGTTGGTCATTTTACTGCCCACAGAACTCTGTGCACCACCCACAGAAGGTCCTTGTCCCTCCCACAGAAGTCTCTGTCCCTCCCAAAGAAGTCTTTGAACCAACCACAGAAGTCTTTGCACCCTGCACCCTGAGAAGCAATCGGAAAACAAAAGTGAAAGTATCAGCATGCAGGCACACTTCTATTGATGGAGTGGTTCACAGACTTGCTCAAGTGAAACTAACACAAATAGAAAACTCTTCAATTCAAGTTCAAATGAATTTAAGAGCTCATGGTCGCTTTTTTGATTTATCAGCCGACATAATCCTCCTTATTTCTTTTGTCAAATCATTCTAATCTTCTTAAAAGCTCATGACATCTTCACAAAAAAGAGTGGATATTGTGCCCCCCCCTCTCAATCAGTACTTTTACTTGTTGACTTGTTGAATCAGGAAGCACACAGACATTTCGAGCTGTCTGAAGCTCAACACTTCATGTCCTTACCCCTCAAGCTGTCAGATCTGCTACATCCTATTGCTGACAGCTGTGACATGGATGATGGGTCACACATCTGTCTGCTTTCATAGGTCACTGTGCTGGCTGGAGCAGCCAGTTGGAGCAACTTGATTCATATAAACCACTATAACTTGAGAAATCTGCATAAAAACTGCCTTCCCTAAATGTTATTTTTTCGCTATACTGCACCTCCACAGGGTCCTTATGACCTCACCAGCATAATTCCTCATCAGTCCCTTCCCCTACAGTCTTTTTACACTCTGTCCATTTACTCCTCAATTACGCCTCTCCTGCAGAGCGCTCTCACTCATTTATGATTCATTTAGCATTTGACAGCCAGAGTACTTCACACTGCAGATATAGTTCTTTCGTTTGTGCTGCCCTTCCTCTGCCACATCAGCTGCTCAGTCATTACACTTAGAATTCATCAGCAGATCATATTTAATTCACTCTAAACTCAAAAGCGTGTCTCTACTGTACAGTTCAGTTATGTATGAGACATTCTGCAGTCAGTTTGTATTTTAGTTCTTGTGCTGCCTTAAACAATGTGTGTGTTTCTGCTTGTGCATCTGAGGTAACGCTAATGATGATAATCGCACTGAGGAGAAGAGCCGCCTTCATCTGTCTCCGCTTAAATTGCAGTTTTTCTCCAGCATGTCTTCCCAGCAGCCACAGATCCAGGACCCAGATAAAGACACAGAGAAGATTGTTTGCTCCGTTTGTTACCTGTGCTTGTTTATTCACTGCTGCTTTTGTCCTCCAGCTGTTCCAATCCCCCAGTAGAACTGCTTCTTTTAGTAGTGCTTCTCATCTATGCATGTTTGTCCTATAACCTTTATTATGCAAATCTTGATGCCCATCACAGCTTCCCCAGAGATCTCTTACATTCAATAAGGTTCAGTCATAAGACATGCAGGAGCTGTTGCTCTGCTTTGTTCCTTTTAAACCTTTACATCTAAGGTTGGCCCACTTTAGATGTGGGAGAGCATGTTTGCTCTCCGCACATGAGACTTCTCAGACGTGTGTGTGGGCATGAACAATGGTAGCACACGTCCAAATATAAGACACAAACTCCAAATTCCCTTCTTCATATGTGAGTAGTGTTGTTGTAGGCAGTCTTGGACTGGTGCTCCTTCCTACAGTGACTCAGTATGACATTCAGTGACACGTGCTCAGCCTTGATGTGGGGTGGCTGACAGTGTCAGGATCCACCCGTCATTTCCTCCTGCCTGATCCCCCCACTCCTACTCTCTTTGTTCCCCCACCCCACCCCCACCCTTAAGCTCTCTCTCTGGTCTAGCACTTCCCACTCATGCTCTCTCCTTTAGCCATCCATGTTTTATTAGCAGCCCCCCTGTAATATTGCTGGATATTAAAAAATATACATCAACCAAGCAATTATAGGCTATCAAAAGAATAGGTGTAGCCTGGGGCCCTGCCACTGCTGCACAGAGGAAACTGAGATGAGATGAGGAGGAAGCTCGGGCCACTGATGCACCAACAAGATCCATGCAGATTGTCGAATATTTGATTCACTGCAGTCTCCACAGTAGAAATTTTGAACACTTCAGCATTTAGCGCATTAAATTCACACGTACATGAGGTCACACAGAAATTTCCTTATGCACACAGAACAAAAACACCATACTACTCCTACAAGCATTAAAATCCAATAGACACAGAATTTAGTGCCGAGGACGTCGCACACACACGCACACGCACGCACGCACAAACACACACACACACACACACACACACAAGTATGCATCTTTTCATTGCTACCCCTTTAAGTAAACAAACAACAGTCTTATCTGTGTCAACTTTTGCTGCCCTACCTCCGATTAGAGGAGAAAACAGCCCGCGGCGAGGAGCAATAACATTTAGAGAAGATTATTTTAATAGGACTCATAAAAATTCATAGTTGCTATGCAAAATAAATCAGTGATTTCCTTCACAGGGGGAGAAAGGGGTGATGATGTGAGGGAGAGGGAGGGGCTCCCAGTGAATAAGAGATGAGCTTTAAACGCTGGCAGTCCCATGTCTGACACTTTCCATCATGTCAGCAGTGGGCGGGGGTTGCCTTTATACTCACACACATGCAAGGGAAGATGTGCAGAAGAGGCATGTTAGAGACTGTCTGTTTTTGTGAAGGGTTAATGATTTCTGGCTACACAATGTGCTAATTTCTGAGTCCCTGCACAAATTGATCATTTTATTGGCAGCTGCTAGCCTGGTCAAAATGACAGAAAACCACTTTTTGAACTAACGGGAAAATGACATTGACACTTCTAAATAAGTGCACTTAATTAAAAAAATAAATCACAATCATTCACATTCCTGCAGGGACTGAAATCAAATCAAATCAATCTTTATTTATATAGCGTCTTTTACAATCAAAATTGTTTCAAGGCGCTTTCCAGAATCCCAGGCCTAACCCCTAATAAGCAACAGTGGCAAGGAAAAACTCCCCTTTAACAGGAAGAAACCTTGAGCAGGACCAGGCTTATGTAGGAGGACCCTCCTGCTGATGGCCGGCTGGGTAGAGAGAGAGGAGAGGAGAGGAGAGGAGAGGAGAGGAGAGGAGAGGAGAGGAGAGGAGAGGAGAGGAGAGGAGAGGAGAGGAGAGGAGAGGAGAGGAGAGGAGAGGAGAGGCACAGAGCACAGAAACACATACAAAATACACTATTTATGCAAGCCGCCGGCTGAGTGGGTCAGCAGGAGGCCATCATGTAGCTCCAAAGGCGGCGATACCTGTAAATGAATACAGGGAGGGGGGGTGGGGGGGAGCAGAAAAACTACACAGGAATGAGCATAACAAGTCTACTTGATGAGGAGAGGAGAGGAGAGGAGAGGAGAGGAGAGGAGAGGAGAGGAGAGGAGAGGAGAGGAGAGGAAACCATGACCCAGTGGGGTGACAGAGGCCTGTCAGGTGATCATGTTTCTGGACCCTGGCAGCCTTGGCCTATAACAGCATAGCTAAGATGTTAACCTAATGATTAGACGACCCCCTAAGTATGATAGTTTGTCTGTCTATAATAGTAACTGGAACTGCAGAATTAGTAACAATAAGCTTTTTCAAAGATGTAGGTTTTAAGTCTGATCTTAACAGTAGAGATGGAGTCAGCCTCCCGTACCTAGAGAGGGAGCTGGTTCCATAGCAGGGGGGCCTGGTAGCTAAATGCTCGGCCCCCCATTCTACTCCTGGAGACTCTGGGAACCACAAGTAGACCAGCATTCTGAGAGCGGAGCGGTCTATTGGGCTGGTAAGGTGTCACTAGCTCCTCCAGGTAGGATGGCCTCTGAAAAGAAGGGTTTTAAAAATTATTCTAAATTTAACAGGCAGCCAATGAAGAGATGCCAGTACAGTAGTTGATCTCTTTTGTCAATACCTGTCAGAACTCTGGCTGCAGCATTTTGGGTCAACTTAAGGCTTCTTAAAGAGTTGTTTAGACACCCTGATAATAAAGAATCTAAATGGATTCATTGCATCAATACAGCAGAGTGGCTTTGTTAACTCTTATAGTTAGAACTGTTTGGATGATGTGTTGAAAAAGACATTTGAAGCGATCTATGAACGCTGCCCTCTTGTACTCTCTAAGTTCCCCCCAGGCGTGAGGGTGCAGTGGTGGACTGATCAGGTGTGTATCTGCTGGTGTCTGCTGGGCCTGGCAGACAGAACCCAGTGAAGATCAGAACCTGTCAAACACAGAAGTTAGTCAGTAAACCTCAACTATGACCTCCACTAACCTGCCCCGTGATCCAGAAAAGATTGGCCAAATTGCGAACATTATAAGGCCATTATTGCACTTGAAGCACGTATAATTAATGATTCATTATGAATTCAAGCACTTTAAGTGCCTCGTCATTGTCTGATGTTTGTGGCGCTGCGAGTGTGAGCAGGTCTGCACCAGCCTGGCGCTGTGATGAAGCCAAAACAAATGATTACAAAGTCATCTGCTAACCCTATCTGACCCAGAGGAGGAGCGTATTGTGCGTGTGTGTGTGTGTGTGTGAGAGAGAGAGAGAGAGAGAGAGTGAGAATAGCAGGACAAACTGACTTGCCTGCTCTATATGAATAATCAAGGCACTTTCTTTCGGTCTTCAGCTTGTTCTCTCTCTCTCTCATCATTAAATCATCTCCGTCCTGGTGGGAGCCTGCGGAGGGAGATGGAGTGAGCGGGTGAGCGAGAGGGATCATAGTTAGCGCTGCAGGGGTACATGCTCTCCCTCTCTTTCCTCCATCGTGTAGCGTGGTTGAGATGTGTCATGAGCAGTTTTTTTTTCTCCATTCTGCTCTGCGCTCGCCCACTTAGCTCCCGGAGACACAGCCGCTCTCATGCACACATATTCATACATATGCAGGGAGAGTGTAACACTCACACTCATCTACACCGACACTTTCTTCAAGAACGTGCACGCACTCACACGCTGACTCAAGCACACATCTATTCTGGGGAGGGAAGGCCTCAAACATCCACTACAAACACCTGCTGGATGTCGTGGCAGGTCCCGTCCACAGGTGCTGATCCAACATTCATCTGGAGCCGTCAGACTAACCTGGCTTATGTTAAACTAGATGAAATTAATTGGTTTTACAAGTCAGTTCTGTAATGTCTGAATGGGGGGACGATAATCAGAAGATGCTTTCACAGCCAAAAGAGTGAAAATGACAGAATGAAAGAAAATAAGACTGTAGACTGTGAGTAGTAGAAACACACGTGCACACACACACTGCTGCTAATGAGCCCGGTGTGTGGTTACGCTGTAGTGCCAGACAGGCCCCACAGTCACTCCGGTGGGAGTTCAGTCAGGAGTCACCACTTTCTTTTGCTCTTCAGCGTCAGAAAGCAGCACGTTGCCGCTCGCTGTCACTATCAAAGCAGGCGCAGGCTTACCTGAAGGGCTCCGTTTCAATTTCAAAGAATTACGGGAGACAGGTAGACTCAAACAAGAGTTCGCCAGGGTCCCCAGAGTCTTTAAATGGATGTTATAATTGTCAGAGACGAGAGAGAGAGGGAGCTTCTCAGCACAAGTCATGACATGACAGAACACACTCATCACATGCTAATGACTTCACTTCCTGTTCTTTGGTGACATAAAAACACTTTAACAGAGATGTTGGTAGGAGAGAAAGAACATATGCAAAAACACACATTTCCAAGCCCCCCTGATGTTTTTTTCTGTTACACCACTACCAAAGTAAGTTGTGAAAAAAATTAAAAAACAAATAAATTCAGAACACAAAGGTCTTCTGCACAGAACATCTGAAGAACCAGATGTGACAGAACATTTTATCAGAACAGAAGTGCACTCCATCATCACACACTGCTAAGGCTTATCGTGAACTCGTGCGTGTACTTCTAGGGTGTTCTTCTTCTAGTTGGAAGCCCAACCTTTGTGACAGAGCAGGAAAGTTCCACCTAAAGGTAAAGGGCAGCTCAGACGCATCTGAAAGTTTTAATTAGAAATTTTCTTTTTTCTATTTGCTCCCCCTAAACCTCTGCTCAGTCCCAGCCATGATCACCTCCTACCCAAACACCACCCTGGCTACGCAGGGTGAGGAGAAGAGGATGAGCTGCATCGCCCGCGGTGAGAGGCCCATCATGGTGCGATGGGAGAAAGAAGAACGCATCATCAACCCGGAGACTAGCCGATACGTGGTGACCGTGAAGGAGGTGGCCGATGAAGTCATCTCCACCCTGGTGGTGAGTTCACTGATGACAGCAGATGGACTAGATGGTTTATTTGTACTGTAGGCACTTTTCTGGGCCTGCTGCCTGATGGCTGGATAGGGTGGTGGAGAGGGTGAGAGGGATTAACAGTGCAGAAAGTGTCCGTGGGGTCAACCAACCTGGTTGAAGCTGGTTGAGTTATAGCAGGATGAAATGCTGAAGGTGAGGTTGAATCATCTACTAGATGGAGTCAGAGATGATGGACAGTCTCAGTCCTGAGACGTTCAATGGACCCCACCTGCTCCACCTTCTGTCCCTGGTTGTGGAGCAGTTGGAGGAGGACTGAGGCCTGATCAGGCCTGCTGGTTTTGGGACAGAGCATCAGTGCTGGTCACATGGGCCACCAGGGCCATAGCATCTGAAGATGTTATTGGTGTGTGCAGGGAAGAAGATGGGAGCTAGAATGCAACCTTAGAGGAGGCCTGTATAAATTGTAAACTGATGCTGGTCTCTGCAGATTATGCCGACAGTTCGTGAGGATTCAGGTTTCTTCTCCTGCCATGCCATCAACTCCTTTGGTGAGGACCGAGGCATCATTCAGCTGACAGTACAAGGTAAATTCCTCCTCCCTTCTTACCCATAATCCCTCAGAGGGGTAGTCCCGGCCGTAACACCACGTGGTGTTGTTCTCAGAACCGCCAGATCCCCCAGAGGTGGAGATCCGCGAGGTTAAAGATCGGACCATAGCTCTCCGCTGGACCATGGGCTTCGACGGCAACAGTCCCATCACAGGATATGACATTGAGTGCAAGAACAAATCAGGTAGATGCACAGAAAGTGCCTGAGGAGTGACTCCTCACCATTGTACTATTTTTGACCAGTTGTGAAAAGAACAAGCCTGTTTTCCCCTCCAGCATCATGGCTCTCAGCCCAAGTGACCAAGGATGTGTCGCCGCAGCTCAACCAGGCCACCATCATCGACCTCCATCCCTCCTCCACTTACAACATCCGCATGGTGGCCAAGAACATCATCGGCAACAGCAACCCTAGCAATGAGCTCACGATAACCACCGATGAAGCCGGTTGGTGATTTTTTCACATCAAAGTCAACACTGAGAGTCAACACGGTGTCTCACTTCATCCATTTTTAAACAGAAGATGTTTTGACTTCTAATTATTTAAGGGCTATTTTAAATGACGACCTTCATCTTCTGTATGTGGAGATACAGCTAAGTTAATTGTTGCTTTTATTCTGCTCTGTCGGTGTTCACTTACCTTCTATTGACCATAATGGTCTCCCCCCACAGGCACCAGCACATTAAAACACTCATTTTCAGAAATTCATGACTAAAAAAAGTCATAAAGTTGAAATGAAGTGAAATCAAACATGCATCATTTTTGCACATTATCTGGGTGATGACGGAGCTTGCACTGGATCTGGTTGGTGACGGAACTCGTTTGAAATCATTGTTATTAAACTGAAACTCCGATAGGTTTTCATATGAACCCATTAGTCAACGCCCCCACCTAGTGGCACTAACTGGAGTTACATGTCCTGCATGTGCAGCTCCTGATGGACCACCGCTGGATGTCACCCTGGAGCCCACCTCCCCACAGAGCATCAAAGTATCGTGGAAGGTAAAGCCCACATCTGTCGCGTTTGTGAAAATGAGTGTCACTGCTAGATATTTGCTGTGGATGGTTGAATAATGATTCTTTTTTAGTCGGTCATTGGGGTGAATGTGTGGTTTATATGTTGCTCATCCTCCAGCCTCCTCTGAAGCCCCTGCAGAATGGGGTGATCCGGGGATATCAGGTGGGCTACAGAGAGTACAGCCCTGGTGGCAGCCACCAGTTCACCATCATCAGTGTGGACACCACAGGGGACACCACAGAGAGCATCACCCTGGACAACCTAAAGAAGTTCACTCAGTACAGTGTGGTGGTGCAGGCAGCTAACAGGGCAGGAACCGGGCCGTCTTCACAGCAGGTGGTCACCAAAACCCTTGAGGACGGTGAGGAGCCATTCTGAGTACTTCTGAAATGGTGAAACAGGTCGTTTGCTCTTCACGTGAGGTTACTGCCCTCTACTGGACATTTCTAGAATTACTTAAGGCAAACCTTTCCTGAAATTTTCATATCTGAAAGACATTAAGAATAAAAACTAAAAGACATACTTTGGTTTCCACACACTCATTCAGTCATTTTTATATTCAAGATTTGGTCTTTAGTGCTCCAGAAGTTCTCTTCTGACACTCTCTGGCTTCTCTCGTCTATCTTAGTTCCGTCTCGGACCCCTGACAACGTCCTGGCTGTAGCCAAGTCTCCAGAAGTCATCTCAGTGTCTTGGATGCCTCTGCCCAGAGATGTTCTGAATGGGAACCTGCAGGGATACAGAGTCATTTTCTGGGCGAACCTGCCAGATGGAGGTACCAACATGCTGCTTTTGAACGCTACCGTCAGTTCAACCCTCAGTTAAAACTGTAGGTGGGAAGTGCGACACTGAGTCAAAGGCAATGCAGAGGCTTTCTGGTGCCTTTTACATTACATCTAATATTATGTGGTGTCAACATTATCTATCGTGTTTTCTGAAGATGATTAAATCTACGGAGGTGAAAAACCTAATCTGACTGTGAGGATTTAAGGCACCTTCAGTCAGACATAGGCAGGGGTGCACAGGCGCTTTACTGGAGCCTCAGGTGTTTTCCTCCTTGAATCAGTCTGCTTCACCATTCTTCAATAATTCACAGTTTAATAACTGAATGAGGGACACTGAGCTCAGCTGTGGGCTGTAGGACACCAGACAGGACAGGAAATAAAGGGGGTGATGGACATAGATGAGAGACGACTTTTAAAGCTAATCTCATAGGCGAAGGAGGTCCTTCATCCAGAGTTCAACATTCTCATTGCCAAATCTATGGTCTTATATCACATTGGTCAGTGTTTATATCGTATTGATCCACTGGGTTTGTAGTGTAAATCCAGACTTTCTGTCATCTGTGCAGAACTGGGTGAAATCAGGAATGTGACCACCATTCAGCCGTCACTGGAGCTGGACGGCCTGGAAAAGTATACAAACTATAGCATCCAGGTGTTGGCCTTTACCAGCGCTGGAGATGGCGTTCGCAGCGAGCAGATCTACGTCCGCACCAAAGAGGACGGTAAGAATCCAGATATTTCCAGAGATGTGGGTCGATGGCAGCGTTCTGAGCCCAACCCTGTGCTCTTCTTCTGCAGTTCCTGGTCCTCCAGCGGGGGTGAAGGCTGCAGCCTCCAGCAGCTCTGCCGTGTTTGTCTCCTGGCTACCTCCCCTCAAACTCAACGGCATCATCCGAAAATACATCATCTTCTGCTCCGACCTTCACCCCATGGTATTAAGTATTTTTTAGAAACCCGATAGTTTCTGGTACCAGCAGGTGTGCAGCAATAAGTGGAAGTTTGTGCATCTGCGGTGACAAGCTCTCTCCATCCACAGGTGATGAGTGAGTTTGAAGCGTCTCCAGATGCCTATTTCTACAGGATCCCCAACCTCGCTCAAAACCGACAATACACTATCTGGGTAGTGGCTGTAACAGCTGCTGGTCATGGAAACAACAGCGAGAAGATCACAGTAGAGCCTCTGGCCAAAGGTGCTGCTGAGCTCCGAGTACAGAATCCAGAGTGTTGCCTGTTTGTACCAACAAAAGGTTGTTTGCACTGTTTTTAGCTCCAGCCAGGATTCTAACCTTCAACGGGACGGTGACCACCCCCTGGATGAAGGACATCATTCTACCATGCAAGGCTGTTGGAGACCCTCCGCCAACTATCAAGTGGATCAAAGGAAGGTTAGTCTCAGGCAACATCTGCACGTCATCCTTATCAGTGGACGCCATGACCTCATCGTAACATCACATTATCCACCGGCAAATGAGGGACACTCGGCTCTTCTTCAATAAACTTTTTCCAGCGCCAACGGAACTCCAGCAAATGTTTTGGTTGATGGTCGCCGCACCGTCGATGGCAACGGCAGCTTTATCATACGCACGGTGAAAGCAGAGGATTCTGGGAACTACAGCTGTGTTGCCAGCAACAACTTGGGCTCAGATGAGATCACGCTCAACCTGCAGGTTCAAGGTGAGCAGCAGCTCTGGCCCCACAGGCTGCGTTACTTCCTACCAACAAATTAACTCCAATGTGTAATAACTTTTCATTTGTTCTCAGTTCCCCCTGATCAGCCTCGCCTCACTGTTACCAAGACTACTACCACATCAATCACATTGTCATGGATACCTGGAGACAATGGAGGGAGCTCCATCCGAGGTCAGTGGTGAAAAACACACAGGTGCACTGCAGCGGACAGTTTATGTGATGGCTGCATACATAGATAAGTTACAACATGCAGGGTGCAGGGTGCCCCCACCCTGAGAGTGCCCCCTGTTTAGTCACCTGCTCCTCATTATCTGCTACTCTGAACACTCCACACACGGCAGATTAAAACCTTCAGCGTCTCTTCGGGGGGAAGATTAAAGTGCTCCATCCTGAAGAAATCATGAGCAGATTACTTGTGGTGATTTATCATGGCTCCGCCCCCTAATGACAGCGCTGCCAAGCAGAGCTGTGCTCACGGTCCGAGCTCTCTGGGAGCACTCATTTCTGATATTTGGTTTATTTCCCCACTCACAGCATAATCCATCATCAATACACACCCACACACACACACACACACACACACACACACACGTACACACGCACATAGATCTGTGTCTGATTGTCTATTTTTAGTTGGATTTTCACTGCGGAGCTAATCATTAACGCTTGCTGAGCAACTGAATAACCAATCAGTATTCGAATTATTTATGGTGCACAGAGGATGAACCACACGATAGACATCACTCTAGATACTCAACTGTAATAACACAGTAATAGATGTAATAACTACAGTTGAGTGACCATTATTTCATTAAGCAGTTTCCTCAGAATCAGACAGAACTCTGCCAGAAGCAGGGATGGGTCATCTCAAGCTACACCTGCTGTTTGACCCTCAGGAAATGATATGTGGGATCACACGGAACAATGGCAGAGGTTATAACCACCAAAATACAGAGTTTGGAAGCAAAAGGCACCATAGATTCCACTGCAGTGATACGCTAATCTAATTCATGCTAGCAGAGACCAAGAGTCACATGATGGTGACACAAATCTGCGTCCAAATTCAGGTTGTTTATTTTAAAAATATATAAATACATAAGCGATCAAGTATCGTTCTTTATTAGTGTTAATTTGTGGACATCATACGGGTGTTGGTTTAGAACCCTAGGTAACATGGTGCAAACATGTGACACACACACTGTAGGTGAAATGAGATTGTTGTTGAACGCCGCTTGCCACCCCCTTACTTTCACAGGTTACATTCTGCAGTACTCTGAGGACAACAGCGAGCAATGGGGCAGTTTTCCCATCAGCCCCAGCGAACGTTCCTACAGGCTGGAGAACTTAAAATGTGGAACTTGGTACAAATTCACACTGACAGCCCAGAATGCAGTGGGACCTGGGCGCATCAGTGAGATCATTGAAGCAAAGACTCATGGGAAAGGTAAGAACTGTATCTGTGTGATAGCCATGGGGCGTAGATGTGTCGGGGGGGTGGCTACAACACAAAATGTTTATTTTTAAGTACCTATAGAGCCTACCTATGTGGAACAAGCATTGTAAAGTTATTGTGGCTTCCCATCTCAGAACCACAGTTCGCCAAAGAGCACGACCTCTTCACCAGCATCAACTCTACCAGGGCCAGGCTCAACCTGGCTGGATGGAACAACGGCGGCTGTCCAATCACATCCTTCGTGCTGGAGTACCGAGCCGTAGACTCCACCACCTGGACCACCGCCCAGCGCACCACGCTCACCAAGAGCTACATCCTGTATGACCTGCAGGAGGCCACCTGGTACGAGCTGCAGATGAAGGTCACCAACAGCGCCGGCTCAGCAGAGAAGAAGGCCATGTTTGCTACCCTCAATCCAGATGGAAGTGAGTTTGGATTCCCCGCCCCCTCTTCCTGTCAGTCATTAAGCACCAAAAACACAATTTTTACGTATTTTAGGACAAGACAGATTTATTTTAAAGAATGACCTGAGCTTGTTCCACCAGTGTCTTCATCATGAACCTCTAAATGTGCTGATTTCTAGGTACCATCCCTCCACTCCTGAAGACAGGAGACCCCATCTCAGACAACATGTCGGGCAGTAGTGGACTGAAGATGGTGGTGACGATCACCTCCATCCTCGTAATAGCGATCCTGGTCTTCATCATGCTAATGGTGCTGAAGAGGAGGAGGAGGGAGCAGAGGCTGAAAAGGCTCAGAGGTGGGCAGGAGATGAAATTATGCTTCATTCTGAGAAAAATTAAACTGCTGAAACCAGAAACGCCATGTGATTTAGTGACCTGCTGCAAAAGAGTTTCCAATGAATAGTTGGAAATAGAGGCCAATATACCACAATAAAAGTCTCTTATCTATAACTGGAAGTGGAACTGGTCTTATGGAATTAACTATACCAAGGAATGTTTGCTGGCTTTGCAGATGCCAAGAGTCTGGCAGAGATGCTGATGAGGTACGTGTGGTGCTCTGGGTGGGTGACTATAGAGGAGTGTGTTTGGGTGGGGCCACTGGTCGTTGTTCATTTCTGTTCTCACTCACCTCCTCAGTAAAAACACTCGTACACCTGACACAGTCAACAAGCAGCAGCAAACCCTACGGATGCACATCGACATCCCCAGAGCTCAGCTGCTCATCGAGGAGCGGGACACTATGGAGACCATCGGTAAGAGACGCCATTTCAATCCTCCCGAGCATTGAAACCCCGTTGTCCTGAGCCCGTTTATCCATCCCTCAGATGACAGGTCCACTGTGCTGCTGACCGACAATGACTTCGGGGAGACCAACAAGCAGAAATCCTCCACAGTGACCCACACGGTCCACTACCAGTCTCTGTCCCAGGCCACAGGACCACTGGTGGACGTGTCTGATGCCAGGCCAGGAACCAGTGAGTCCCACCACTGTCAGTGCTCAGCATTTCTCTCCTTTACTACTAACAGTTGTGTGCCCGTCCTGTCCTCCTCCCCCAACATCTGTAGTTTTGCTGTTCTCAGGTTCAAAATCGCTACACAAATGCACATCGATGAGGATGAGTCATCTTCATTATCATGACGCCTCCCAAGGCTGCATCTGAGCAGACGTGTGCTGAGATGAAGTGATAGGATTAGTTTTAAATGACCACAATATTCTTACTGCTGCGTAGGTTTCAGTTTTATTAATAGAGCATTCTGGACTGATGGAGCATTTGATACATTTGTCTTTATAGACAATAATCTCATTTGAGCACAATTACACGCACACGTGCACGCTCTTGTGTCTGGGTGACTGGACCTGTCCTGAAGACAGACCTGTTTTGCTGACCGAGCACTCTTTTGTCCGTCCCTCCGTCCTCCGTGTGTAATTGTGTGTGAATCTATTTTTAACATTTTTAACATTAAAATGTAAAATTTTAATCAATAGAATAGATTTGTCCAACATAGTGACAGAAACGTTTATATGTCCTTCATTACAGTTAGTAATAATAGTTTTATTTACATTTTTAGACTTAATTGATCTCTTGCATGTAAATAATTGTAAACATGTGATGTCAGATCCAACAGCCAGACGCACTGCTAAAGCTGGACCTGCTACAGCACGGAGCCGCTATGCTAGCCAGTGGACCCTAAACCGGCCACACCCCACCAGCTCCTCCCACACTCTGACCACCGACTGGAGACTCCCCACACCACGTGCAACAGGCTCCGTGGACAAGGAGAGCGACAGCTACAGCGTCAGCCCCTCACAGGACACAGGTACAGCCGACATACGTGCCACAGCTCAAACATGTGATGGAGCAGAAGAACGTGGCATTTTAATGCTGTTGCGTGTTTATCAGATCGCGCACGGAGCAGCATGGTATCAACTGAGAGTGCCTCCTCCACCTACGAAGAGCTGGCCAGAGCCTACGAGCACGCCAAGATGGAAGAGCAGCTCCGCCACGCCAAGTTCACCATCACAGAGTGCTTCATCTCTGACACCTCCTCCGAGCAGATGACTGCCGGCACCAATGACTACACAGACAGCCTGACCTCCAGCACGCCATCTGAGTCGGGCATCTGTCGCTTCACAGCATCGCCGCCCAAACCTCAGGATGTCAGTCGTGTCATGAACATGGCCGTGCCCAAGGCCCACAGACCTGGTGAGAACATTTATGATCACTTTGGTCTGTAACGTCTGTCCCGTCGTTGTACATGTCCGATCCAGACCCAACCTGCTCAGTGGTTTTGTTGCATGTTGCTATGGAGGGTGTTTCCTCCTGGCAACCTCCCTTGTTACATGAGTGCAGCAGAGATCTAAACCTGAGGACTCTGATGATCTTTGTAAATGACCAGTATCTTATAATTATCTCTATTAATGACAGGACCACACTTATGAAAGCCACCACCAGGGGGCAAATGCAGCGCATTCTTTCATCATGCCTTCTATTCATCTTGTGAGGCTCTAGGCAATTCTGTATTTAATTGTTACAGGGCTCTGTGGGCCGTTACGGACCAGTATGGTGTACCAGCATTTCTCAGTTTTAGGCTCTTTCTACAGCGTACCAGGACTCCTTACAGCGTACTGGGACTTTTTAAAGTTTACTTGGACTTCTCACGAATCTGTCATACCCGGTCCTGTTCAATTTCTCTTTGTGATTTGTGATCATCACCAATAGCTAAACTACATTATCCAGTGTGCACTTGTATGTGCCGCACACCTGTCCCTTTAGAAGGCATTACCTTCTAAAGCGGTCTTGCGAACCAAGTGTGCTAGAAAAGCCATAAAGAAGAAATCTCACAGTCGTTGAATGTAAACGTTAAAAACAGGTTGATTTGCAGCTTTATCTGAGTAGGATGTTAGTGAACCAATTTACAAATACTGGTGTGGCCAGAAGAGGACTCAGACTAGTGACACTGAATTTAAATAGGACAGATGTTAATGCTTTTTTTACAGTGAAGAGCAGCCAGCTAGCAGTAGCGATTCTGCTAACACAAATAGCCTCTTATTCACATGATGCCAGTGGTGCCAACAATAACCCCAAAGGTCTAGAAGGGCCAGACTAAAGATGGTCTAAAGGATCACACAAGGTGCACCACCTAATTTGCCTGCCAACAGCTGAATAAGGGGGTACCAGCACTTTTCTCTTCCACTTAAAGGGCTGAAAACATTTGGACTACCACAAAAAATTCATGGCCAAAAATTACTTATTACAAACTGAGGAGACATTGAACAGGTGTTGAATGAGCAGCTGATATGCAGAAAGGGCATCTTCCCATGGATTCAGAAATCCTTCCAACAATGTAAATATTAATACATAGAATAAAGGATGTGGGTGATGTCCGGTTCAGTTCAGAGTGTTGCTGATGACCCTCTCTGCTGGTGCTGCTGCAGCAGCACACAGAAGCTCTAATTTGATGCACAAGAGGCGCCGGTGGAATTGTTTCCTCGGTAACGATAACATTTGGATTGTGGAGCTGGGAATGTTCTCTGCACATTTCCCTGATATTACTGAATACATTCACACTTGGTGAGAATCAAATAAGAATTATTTGAATGTCACCCAGGAGGCAGCAGAGAGCAACTGAAAGAATCCTATTTGCTGGCTGGATTTTCTTACGATCAGGATACCAATGGTCTGGGAGGTAAAAATTAAGCCCCATCCAAGTAAATGGCACCATTTAAGTTTCCTGTCTTGATGTAGTTGTCCCCTCTGTTGTAACCTGATTGGTGTCCTATCCTCTCAGGGGTTGAGCCCAGCTCATGAAGCCTGGAGGAAGTTTATTGTTTCTCTTGTTGATTTTCATGTGTTTCAATTTATTGCCTCCCTTCCTCTAGCCCTCCCTGAGTTTTATGACCATTATTTGTTTTGTCTATCTCAGCAGGGGAATTGGCCCATTTGCCGCCTTACCTGCGCATGGACTTCCTGTTGAACCGTGGCGTCCCACTGGCAGCTCGAGGTGCAGGGGTGAGCAGCAGCAGTGGCAGTAGCAGTGGAGGAGGTGGAGCAGCAGCAACTGGAGGTGGCAGCGGAGCTACTGGAGAAACAAGAGGAGGGGGAACAGGAGGAGCCGTGGGCCAGACCTGCCTGGAACCACAGAGAAGCCGCACCCTGAAAAGGCCACCTCCCATGGAACCCACCCCAATGGAAGTGCCCACGCCGAGGGAGGTGCAGCAGTGGCAGCCGGGAACTGCCTCCACCCTCCCCCACAGGGATGTCCGGGAGAGGGGGGAGGCCCGGGGGGAGGTCCGGGCAGAAATCTCTTCCTCGGGGGACCTAGTCCAAGCACAGGCTGCCAAGCTCAGCACTTCCCAGGAGTCACTGCTGGACTCCAGAGGACACCTGAAACAGAGCAACAACCCATACGCCAAGTCCTATACGCTGGTATAACAAACCGAGGACAGTGCCACGGCGGGTCGGTGCAGACTGACCGACACCACACCATGGACCCTTTTCACAACAGAATTGTTGTATATAGAGCCGTTTCTGACATGCGTCTGAGGTGGTCGCTTTTCTTTCAGCCTGTCTTTCTTTCTCTCTCTTTTCTTTCTTTCTTCTCACTCTTCTCTGTTGCTTTGGCACTTTTTCATTCTCTCACCTCTTCTGATGGATTTCCTGTTTTTATTTTCTACTCGAGTATTCTTTTATTCAAAAGTGACAACATATGAGGATTGCCAAAATGATTTATTTAAAATTTGAGACAGAGAAAAAGTACTATTGAATTTATAACAAGGACAATTATATTCATTATAATTATTGCTATTGCTATTATTATTATTATAGAAAAACACAAAATATCTAAAAAAGAAGAAGGGAGCAGGAGGAGGACTGATATTTCTGTAGGAGAACATTCTTTTCTTTATTTATTTTGTTTTATTGTCGCAGTGTGATGAAATGTTTGGAATTTTAGCACCAAGAGGAGCCGAATAGCCGCGTGGATGGACGGGAGTGCTGACGCTGAACATGTTCCAGCCTCCCTGACCACTGCATGGCCACTGATCCAGAAACGGAATGGCTGGAAACCCAAAAAAAGAGAATTTTTTTGTCACACTATGAAATTATACAATGTGAATATATATAAAGAGATCACTTTTATTTGTGGATATTATGGGGAAAATGATTTGGTTAATAAAGTCTTAGTCATGTTTGCACACATCTGACTTTGTTCACATTGCTCAATGACATATTTTCATTAGTTCTGCCCTCTTCATCATGTCTGTTCTGCTGTCTCTGGCAGCCATCGCAACCAGTCCTACACCCACAAACAGAACCAGTCACAGGCATTAACTGGGACAGATTTGTTTTTCATTTCCCTCCCTGCATCCATACTGATAAATGCATTTTCCACCCGGACAAAAAGACCATGCTGGTGTGAATTAGAGGGCCTTTTGTGGCTGAATGTCCCACTTTAACTGGTTTATAGCAGACCTGCTCTGCAAAAACCTCTGATCACACAAAATTCAGAAGGTTTGAGCTGAAGCTTGAAGTTAAAATGTGTAAGCGCATCATTTATGGTGAGGACAGAAGCTGCTGCAGACAGGAGCACTTTCTGTCCCCACAGGGCCAGCCACACGTCCCCCTAAAGACATCGAACCAGCTACATGTCCCCCTAAAGACACTAGTCCCTAAAAACACAGGTCCAGTTATACGTCCCCCGAAAGACGCTGGTCCCTAAAGAATGAATTAATGAATTAATTTTCGAATATTCTATTTAATTCGTTAAATGAATTATTCTTTGTTTTAGGTACAAATTGTAACATTAAATGTAACATTTAACAAGTGTAAGCAGAGGTTAAATTTCATGAGTTGCTTTAAATTCCTGATGAAGTCACGATCGCATTTAGGTCTATGTTTGATTTCAAGAAGAGCTTGAACTGCAGCCATGATACTGTGAGGTGTATCCTGAACTTTTATGAAGCTCTTCAGCTGCAGTTTTAATTCAGAACCAGTTAGTTCACAAAATGCTGCACCGGTTTATTTTTTAGCGCATTACGTCATCACCTTCCCACGTGTTTCAGAGCCCGTCTGAAAACACAGATTTTTAAAGAAGAAAGATTAAACCACTATATTTTGTCATTTGATTTTGATGCAAAAAGATTTTAGTTAATAGTTTAAAGTTGTTTGAAGGAGACAAAACCCATTTAATTAAAGGTTACGCTACATGTTTTGGGTTACAAAGCTGACGTGGCTGAAGGGTCAAAAAGATGCTTCTGCACCAGAACTGAGCCTGACCACCTGACCGAGACAGTCGCCGCTAGCATGCACATACTAGAGCATGCCACCACTCTGATCACGGTCAATTATTCATGCCAGCAGCAACTCTTGGCCTTGCGTCTAATCAGACCAGTCCCACGGAGCCACAGCAGCCAGATTAGATGGCAAAAGATTAAATGCAGTCGCACAGGCAAACATTGAAATGTTCAGGGAAACCAAAGCAAAATCACATGGTTCAGTTGCCTTGGTCACCAAAGCGAAGCAGAAAAACCATTTGCTGCTTGTTGGGACACCTCTGACCCAGCTGGACAAGTTCTGGCCGAATAATAAAAGCTTTCAGGCCAAACCACTGGTGTGTGAGGCAGACCATAAACCTGCACAGCCAGGAGAGATTCACACGTGCACATGACACCCGGATGGTCCAGAGGTAGGGGGGCTGGGAGTCCAGGCTGAGCAGAGGGTCTTCAGCCTGATGTGTGATTCATTAAAGGATCCCAAATTTCTGAAATCGAAAAAAAGATCATTAAAGTTCTGATAATCCCAACTGAAGCTTCAAGGCTAAATAACAACACGTGCCTCTCAGGAGCCATTAAAGGCTTCATTTTTTTCCATTTGTTAAATGTTCACTTGTTCACCTGAAATATCAAATCAAATCAAATCAATCTTTATTTATATAGCGTCTTATACAATCAAATTGTTTCAAGGCGCTTTCCAGAATCCCAGGCCTAACCCCAGACAAGCAACAGTGGCAAGGAAAAACTCCCCTTTAACAGGAAGAAACCTTGAGCAGGACCAGGCTCATGTAGGGGGACCCTCCTGCTGATGGCTGCTGGGTAGAGAGAGAGGAGAGGAGAGGAGAGGAGAGGAGAGGAGAGGAGAGGAGAGGAGAGGAGAGGGGAGGGGAGGGGAGGGGGGGAGGGAGAGGAGAGGAGAGGAGAGGAGAGGAGAGGAGAGGAGAGGAGAGGAGAGGAGAGGAGAGGCACAGAGCACAGAAACACACACAAAAATACGCTATACAGCGGGTCAGCGGGGCCGGAGGTCATCATGCAGCTCCGAAGGCGGCGATACCTGTAAATGAATAGGGGGGGAGAAGCAAAAAAACTACGCAGGAATCAGCATAACTAGTCTGCTTGATGAGGAGGAGGAGAGGAGAGGAGAGGAGAGGAGAGGAGAGGAGAGGAGAGGAGAGGAGAGGAGAGGAGAGGAGAGGAGAGGAGAGGAGAGGAGAGGAGAGGAAACCATGACCCAGTGGGGTGACAGAGGCCTGTCAGGTGAAATATCAGCCTCTCATTCACACAGGTCCATGTGTGAAGAGTCACTTTATGAGTCAGAGATACCAGGACAAACATCTATTGTGGAGATGCTGATGTCACCTGGTTTAACCTGGTGGGTCTCAGACAGCTGCCCAATAAAGTCAACAATAATTACTGCACAAATGATGGTGGACATGTCTTTTATTTTGAAAAAAGAACTTATATAGAAAGGCACAGACCAGAAATGTGCAGCCGCCGAGGTGGTTGCCATTATAACTACCATCTGATTGATGCTGACTTCAAGTTTGTGTTGTTTGTGGAGGTAAGATGGCAAGGTATTAATATGACTGGGGGTATTTAAAATGTGGATTTATGTTCAGACAATGTTGAAGACAATAATGGAAACTCCATACGTGGATGGTAACTCAATGTCTGCGAGGAATGTAAATCCAGTGTGAGACTAGCTGAGACACTTTAAACAACATTATTGTCATACGTGGGTGATTCATCACTGCTGGAACAAATCAAAACTTCAGCCGATTCTAAAACTCCAGGTTAAATTTCCTGTTATGAGGAAAAACGATGCTGCTGTGCTGGACAGCCAAACCGAATCCATCATTTAGTGTAAAATATGACCACCAGGGAGAAGCACAGCAGCCTCCAGCAACACTGGAGTAGTTGCTCGGAATTCACTCCTCTCCCACATCAACCCAACATGGAGGATGGATATGTTTGACCAATGGACACAACGAAATCAGCTCATAAAAACGGTGCTCATTTATCTGTCATATGTTGAAACCAGTTTTATATACATATATAATGCCTGCAGTCCCTCACAAACAATGTGATTCTTTTGGATTGTTTATTATTAAATCACCTGATAGTCATGAGATATTTGATCTTTGACAACACTTGTAATTCACATCCACCAGGTTAGAAGTGCCTCTCACTGTCTCTTCAATATAACCCTCTTCATAAGAATGGTTCCAAAACATTTGCCTTGAACACACACACACACACACACACACACACACGCACACACACACACACACACACACACACACACACAGATGAATGAAGATAAGAAAGAGATCAGAGATTTATTTGATTTGAGTGTCAAAAGAATGTTCCACAGTAACCCCACCTTGGAACTATGACACAGGAACCATGGTCAGTCATATATGGTCCTACAGTGTGTCCAGAGATTTGAAGGGTTGGACAAATAAATAGGTGGACTTTTCTACTTTTGCATTTGACTCTTTCGGCTCACACGGTTTGGCTCTGCACTGTACGGCAACGTTATATTGGTTCTCCATGGTACCACTTTGATGTGAGTGAGTCCTTCATGAGGAGGGACAGTTAATATGTCTCTGAGAGAAAGGACAGAAATAAGGATCAGTTACAGTTACAGCTACAATTGAAGGTGAAATCCCACTGAAAATACACACATCTCAGCATACAAAGAACACAAAACCACTCAAAAACCACTTCTTAAGCAACTATTTGATCCATCAAATTATGCCGACAACCTGAATTTGTGTTTTTCACAGTAACAAAGCGATTGCAAATTACAAACGGAGTTAGCACTGGTGGGTGGCTAGCCAGCTCATTGCATAGAGGAAACAACAACATTCATTTGTATAAATACTTGTTTGTTCAAAGTGGGATCATTCTGAAGAGAAGTAGTACCCTAAAAACTGGTGTCTGAGAACCAACCAACCCCCTGGCTGGTTTTATACAACTTTGTGGCTGAGTTGAGGCAACTCTCCCTCAACTGTATTGTACTATACTGCACTAAGCTATACTGTACTATACTGCACTATTCTATACTCTATTGTGCTATACTGCACTCAACTATACTGTATTTTACTATACTTTACTAAGCTATGCTGTACTGTACTATACTGCATTGTACTATACTGCATGAAGCTATACTGTACTGTACTAAACGGCACTAAGCTATATTGTACTATACTGTATTGTACTATACTACACTAAACTATATGGTACTGCACTAAGCTACACTGTACTGTACTATACTGCTCTAAGCTATACTGAAATATGCTATTATACTATATATTATAGTATTGTACTAAGGTTTACTGTAGAAGGTGTATCATACTGTACCATATTGTATTGTACTAAGCTATACTTTACTATCTGCACTGTACTGTACTATACTATACTGTACTATACTATACTATAGAGCAACATTTGGAGACAGAAAAACTAATTGCAGGCATTCCAATCCAATGGAATATTTGTTTTGGGTTTGTCATAATACGTGAAGAAATTAACTGCTGTGCTATTTTGCAAAATAAAGAAATATACACTGTCGGTGCTGTGTCTGAGAGTGTCGGTGCCATATTTGACACATACAGATGAGGAAAGGAAAGTGCAGGCTTCCATACAGAGTCTTTATTTATTCAATGGACAGTGAGACACCAATTAACATCACCATGCAGGTAAGAAAACGCCTATTAGGTAACCAGCCTGTACAGGGTGGAAGGCTCCAGGCACATACAGCTGTTATACACCAGGGAACGGTCTGGTACTGGTACAGGAGGGAAGAGGCTAGTATAAAAACATATTCCAACACAAACAGCATCTAGGCTTGATGATAATGGAGGACAGAAACCAGACTGCTGTAGTTTTTTCTGTACTGACACAGCAACACATCATACATTACTCTACTAATAGGAGGGTGAAGTTCACAGACATGTCACATGATTAACAGGCGTTTTGCATTCCCATCCACCCCAACAGCCCCCGCACTTCCAGCAGGTATGAATTTGTTTACATGCAAATGTCACACCGTTGCCGCTGAGCATCCCTCGCCTCCAGCTGCTGTCTGTCAGCTCACTATGACTTCTCATCTCGCTTCTTCTTCTGGAACTTCCTGAACTGTGACTGGATGGTGACAGCCGCCTTCTCGGTCTCAGGGTCTTCCATGTCGATGTCAAAGTCCTCAGGGATGTTTGACTTGGACCCATCTGGAAAGGAAACAAGAATCAGGGGACGAAGACCAAGTGTCAGACAGTGTAAATAGTGTCCAGTTGTAATCATATCCAGTAATCCCATTAAAGTCCTGCTGTGTAATTGCAAACACATCTTCCCAGACCTCCCCACTGCCGGCAGGATGTAGCACAGGTCTTACAAATGTCCACAAATACGAAATACTGAAAGTTCTCCTCAAATGAATTTTGTTTTCTTCTTTTCTTTTCTTCTAAAACAGTGTCGACGTGATTGGTTGCTGAGCTCTGCAGATGTTATTGTGCTGAAAATGTGTCATGTCATTAAAAAGACTAGGTTTTTAATCGTATGGCCAGTACAGAAAAAGAATTCTAATAAGAGAAACTAATGTATAAAGGCAGAAATGGTTCTAAACTTTACTTAAAAGATGCACATCAGTCAACAATGAGCGGGTGGTGTATTTCTTATATAACAGCAGAGCAGAGGCCCCGTGGGGTAGCCAGGATCGTTGTGTGGTCAGATCAAGGGCCATGAATTGATCTAATTCTTAAATCCCCTCTAGAGCAAATCTGACCAGGACGGCTCTAATCCCAGAAAAACTAATACGAGCTGGTTTCAGCCAGCATTAGCAGGACTGTCTCTTTTCATCTTCTAAATCATAACAAATTGAATCTCAAATGTTGTTTACTATTTTTACCCCTTCCTTCTAAAATTGATCACACATTTGTTCTCATTTCGGAGCATTCGGATGTTCAGGTGTGCTGATCAAGGAGCATAAAGTTCAATCTAATAAAAAATGCTGCTGACTCTTGACATAAAGGTGTGGCAGCTGCTTCATCATGGTCTACAGTAGGGGTGCTCACATTTCTACAGCATGCGCGCTACTTCTGAAATGACCAAGTCAAAATGATCACCCGATTATATTTATTTAGAAAACTATTGAGGATCCTTACAATTTAAGTTGATGTACGTTGCATACCAAACTGAGAACTGAGAAGCAGTTTCAGCAACAGACTCCTGCAGCCTCACTGCTCTAAGGAACAGTACAGTAAGTCATTCCTGCCGTCTGCCATCAGACTTTATAATTCATCCTTTTCTGTCAGAGCTGTGCTCTCTTGATTGGGAGGTGCCCTCCAGCCCATTCAATTACACTAATTGCTTAATGTTTATGTTCTAATCTTATTTATATATTATTTTATATTTATGTAAACATGTTTTAATCTAGAATTTATTCTTGTTTTTATCTCTATGCCTACATTCTAATCTTATTTATATTTTATTTTTATTCTATTTCTATGCTTTGTAAATATACCTGCTCTTTGTGTCTATATACTATAGTTATATCTCTTCATGTCTATGCTGCTATTATAATTCAATTTCCCTACAGGGATGAATAAAGTAAATCTTAATCTTAATAACCGCATGTGTTGCACAACACAATAAATTATTTACATTGTTTTGCCATTGTGAAAATCAACTGGGACTTTACTTGCTTCCCCTTTCTCTGTCTTAGACCGAAAATGCCACTCTACCCTTCTTTGGTATTGCGATAGTAGACTGGCAGATGAGGCAAACTTTGAAAATGTCAGCGTGAAAAAAAGTCCTCCTCCCATTCTATATGAAAGTGATACGTTTTATTCTTCTTACTTGGTCCCCCACTCATTTTAATACCCTTTCTTAAGTTTAAGAGAAAAAACAAAAGTGAAAAATTAGCAATGACTGACTGGCTTGTTAACCTGTGTCAAAAAAATTCAGATGTCATCTGACTAGCTGCCCTGTTTATCAATCAAGTGACGGGATGGATGATAGGCTGAAGTCTATTTTTTATTGTCATGCGATCTACCAAAAGTACCTTGGCGATTGACTGAAAGATCATGATCGATGTACTGAGCATCCCTGGTCTACAGGTTATCCATGTTGGAGTTTAACACCAGATTACAGCTAAATTTGTGTAAGCTGAGGATCAGCAGAGAAGAGCAGATGTAGGCGGGAGGCGTGGAGGACATTGTTCCTGTATCTTTCCTTCGGAAGCACCTCCACAGTTGTCCTCTACTCCAGGAGTAAACCCATCAGTGCTACCCCTCAGAATCTACATTGGGTGGAGCGAAGATGAAGATGGACCATGATGATGAACCATGAAGATGGACCGTGAAGATGTGTGGTTTTTTTTTAGATGAAGTCAAGAAAATAACTATTTATAAAATGCCAAAGGATCGGGGGTGTTTCCCCCTAGACCATATTGGTCGGCAGGACTTCCCTCAGATGGATTTGTGGTAATGAGCTTATTCTGGGTTCACATCAGGAGTGATGGGCAGCATTTCCACTTTATCATTTCAGAGAAAATACATGCATCCATCCATCTGAACCACATCATCCCACCATCTGAGTCCTAACAGCTTATTTTATGAGTTAGGCTTTGGCACAAGTGAGACAATGATGTATGATCCCCTTTTCTCTTTGAGCATTCTTCTCCATTCCTCAGATTTTCACACATATTACCTCTGACGGCACTTTCATCGCTCCTGTCGGCGCCTAATTGGGATACAGTATCTGCTGTCAGACTCCAATTTGGAATCAATGTTTCATCAAGGAAGAAAAAAATGCATTAATGCATTTGCCAGAGCAGCAGCCTGTAGTGGGCAGCACGAGGCTCAGACAAAACGATGCAGGTGAAACAGGCTCAGCCTCCAAATCAAGAATCTGTGTTTGAGCAAAGAGCCCTGACGATCAACCATCTCTCACCAACGCTCATCTCCATCCCTAAAATACAGAAAAGCAACTGTGCATGTGTCTCCACAGCCCTCAGCACCAGCACTTATCCAGCTGCTTGCAGTGATTAGCCGCTACAGCTGACAGCTCATTTCAGACTCTCCAGCTCCCTGATGGCTCCTCAGCATTTCTGCTGAGTCTCTAAATGCTGCAATCAAAGAGAAAATAAGGGAATCATGACAGGAAGTGTAAATGGAATCTGCTCCCCTCAGTGGAAACTTCTTTAAAGATCACCCTGATATTATGACAACGTTCAGACTTTTGATAGAACAGGAAATTGTGCTGCTGATCTACAACTTTTCACTGTCTCATGCTGCTATTTCTGTTCACACCCTAAAAACATGAGTGAGTTTGTGTGAGAAGAGCTGAGTCATCAGATTCTGCTCTGGAACATTTTGGTTATCCAAACGGACCCATTTTTCTGATGGATCAGCCGATCTTCTTTCCACGTTATTCTAGTTTGGTCTGTTCATGTTGTCTTCTCCTTTGGTCTCATCTGTCACTTCCTGTCCTGGATTTCCTCTTTTGTGATTAGCCCCCCATGATTGTTTGCACCTGCCTCTTACTATCTGCCCCCCTGTCTTGTCCCAACCTTTGTCCCCATAGTTGTGCCTGATTTTGAGCGTTTTGCGGCTTTTTTTCCCATAAATTTGACCTGTCTTCACCTGCTGCTGCTGTCCGACCTTCTGTTGCACATTGAACCCCTTTTTGGATCTTAACCCTTGTGGAATTGTGCATTTAGAGTTCAGTAAATTAAGCATGAAAGCAACAATGATGGAAACTGGTGAATAAAATAGTTTCCACGAAAACAACATTATGAGGAACAGTTTAACTGGATTCCGATTCTGAGAGAGAACCAAGAAATCATTTATAAATGTTCAGTTTTCACCACATAAACATCCAATATGAACTGTTATATATACTCTAAAACATCTCTGTGTTGTTCATTTGATCATTGTGGGCATTTTATGCCTCTTTTCATAAAGTGAAAAAAAAATTGCCAGAAAAAAGTGGCTAAAAGTAAAAAACATGTAATGTTTTTTTCTGCATCCCCAGAGGCCATGAAGCACATGAAGGAGAAGCACAACGATCAAAGCTCGGACACACAAAGGGCTGACGTTGGTTGCTGTTTTTCAGCATTTTTTTTAACTTCTATTTTGCTTCAGGGAGAAAGTTTAGTTCTGAGCTGCTGAGGCTTGGACACACATTTGAGGAAAACCAAGGATGAGCACAAATGTGGGACGATCAAAGAAATGCAGGAAATGTCAGCAAACAGAAGGTATGTTCAGGAAGTTACGTTGCAGGAAGGCTAATTAAAAAGCCTGCAAAATTGGGTCAACTTCCCTTCAGTCTAATTATAAAAGGATGATATTGATCTCTAACCTGAACCTTAAGGGAGGTTTGGGGGTGGGGGGCCCTGGCCCTGTTTACTGAGCGGGTCCATTCACTGATTTGCTCCATCCACTGACAGAATAGACGGAGCGTCTGTTGTTTCCAACTTTTGATCATCATTTCCACATGATCAGGTCGTCCTACATCAGCGAGCTTCATGTTACAATACCGGAATGAACATCAGATAGTCCAAAAACTCTGCAACCATCCCTCGATTGAACAGTTGACATAATGGTGTATTTTTCCAAAAGTCTTTTTAGAAAAGCAACATGTAAGGTGCAACGCTGCATCCAGGAAAAATCAAAAGAAATATTTTATTTCTGATCTGCAACAGATCAGAAATGAAGGAGTCATTGTTGTTATTGTTCCTTCTGTTTGATGTTCTTATCAAAAGCAGCCTGTGATGCTGCAGCTGTGGCTGAGGAAGAACAGGAGGGAATGACCCTAAAAAGGGTTCTCTGCATAAAGCCTCTGCTCAGAGCCAAGGATAAAGCAGCTCCTATTCCAACCAAAGAAGCATCTTACTTTTTATCAAGGCATCAAATTAATTGTCAAGGTCAGACAGCAAGGTCAGAGAATCAGCAGAAAGGTAAATCTGCAGTCTCCAGGCAGACTAACATGAGTCTGCTGCAGCACCATGATGTTTTATTTGATGTTTCTGTTCATATGCAAAAATAAAATGTTGGAATGGGACACAAATGAAATTGGGGATATTTCAGAGTGATTTCATAATGGTATCATAATAGTATCAGCCCATTACCAGAGGTTTCATCCTAGAGTAAATTAAAGTATCAGACGTCATTAGTTATGTCAGCAGGTGTTTCCCACCTATTGAGGCCCTGGAGCTGCTTGTTGATTGTAATAATCTACCTGTGCACAAACACTCCTCAGCTTCCTCAGGAGTCAGCCATCCTGCCTGTATGTGTGTGTCGGACCGAGCGGCTCGTTCCTGTGAGCTGGTGTCGATTTAGTGCTGGTGAAAGCTGGGAAGATATTCGTTTTCTGGTTGAAGCCTTTATTTGTTTTACTGTGACAGATTTAATGACGCCCAGCTCAACACTAAAAATGATTTGTAAGACACTCAGTATGTGGAGCCAAGCTTAATTTCCCCCAGGACAAACTGATAAAGGCAGTCCGTCTCTGTTCAGATGCAGGATCATCGTGAGCGCGTAGTTCTCTCAGATTCCACTGATCAGAGGAAGTGTATAACCTCTGGATTCATTTCTATGTTCTCTACCTATTCTCTTCTCTACCTGTCCTCCTCCCCCTTCTCCTATTTCTCTACCCAGCCAGCCGTCAGCAGGAGGGTCCCCTTATATAAGCCTGGTCCTGCTCAAGGTTTCTCCCTGATAAAGGGGAGTTTTTCCTTGCCACTGTTGCTTGTTGGGGGTCAGGCCCTGGGATTCTGTAAAGCGCCTAGAAACTATTTTGATTGTAACAGATGCTATATAAATAAAGTTTGTTTGATTGATTGATTGATTGATTGATTATAAAACTCCTTCATTTCACCCCCTCCCTCCAGCCCACACAGTGAGCATTACAGGAGACCACTTACACACAGGCCTCTGCAGGGTGGTTGGGTATTGCACACATCAAAGGATGGAAATGTGTGCATGTCTTCTTGTACTTGCTATATATTGAGTAGCAAAATCATCATTCTACTAGCAAAGTGAGGACATTTTGGCTGGTCCCCTCAACATCAAAGGACTGTTTGACGGTTAAGACATGGTTTTTAGGTTGAAGTTAGAAACGGTTTTAGGTCAGGGGTGAGGGTTAAGGTTATGGGTTAGCTGTAATGGTTAGAGTTAGGAGGTGTGGAATGCCTTATGTCTATGAAAGTCCTCATAAATACAGACGTACAAGGATGTGTGAGTGAGTGTGTGTGTGTGTGTGTGTGTGTGTGTGTGTGTGTGCGTGTGTGTGTGTATGCGTCTCAAAGGTTAATTTCTCAGAGCGGAATTCCATAATGAAATCCTGTTTTTCACCATGTTCCCCAGATGTCTTGTTGGTGGCAGAGGCAGCTCCTGGTCCTTGTCTCTGGAACACACAAGCAACAGACAGGACACATAAATCAGTAGAACTGATTTGTTACATCTTCTCATCAGATCCAGATCTGCTGATCTGCTTCCTCATAATTGCTCTGGCAGGTACTGGGTACACATGTAAGCTGACACTTCATCTGCTTCCATGTCCTTCAGCACCTTCTCTGGAGCGGTTCAGAGGCCACTTGTTCTGAACACTTAAGCCAAACAGCTTCAGACTGGAACATACGCTATGCAGCTGAGAGTGGAACAACGGCTGATTACAGAGCACAAGGTCAGAGCAGAAGGTCACAGACACAAATGGCTTCTTTCCTGGGATTCTGGTTCACTTGATTGTTTGTTAGAAAATGTAAGAATACTAATAAATGTGTTTTTCTGAGCTTTATTTGATGTGAGCGTGGAGGTGATTTTAAAAACCTCTTGAAGCCGCAGAGAATCTTTAAATAGCATTTTTTCATGAGAAAATGTTGGTTCTGGATCAGCTCCTGAAACTCCAGGAAGCCACGAGGGGTGTCCAAAAGTAGAGCAGAAGGCAGAACCTTCAGCTCTCATGTTCTGTGGAACCAGTTCCCAGTCTAGAGCTGGGAGTCAGACACTGTGTCAGTGTTTAAAACCAGACTTAAAACCCTTCAGCTTTTTAAGGTTCATAATGAAGGTGAACACAGAAATGTTCTGCTGTTATAGACTCAGACTGCTGGGGGCGCCTATGATACACCTGCACCTCTCCCTTTTTCTCTACTCTTAAAACTGATCTATACATTCATTTCACATCATCAGCTTTTCTCTAGTCTTGCTGGTCCTGGAAGCAATTTGACTCCAGGACTGACACCTCACAGCAGTGAGCAGATGGACAGGACACACTGGGATGAATGAGCAGTCCAGCAGGAGAGAGAAGGTCAGAAATAGAACCAGAGAGGTTAGGACATTTGGAATGGGAAAAAATCCATTGAAGGCTCCCAACCGAATGGTGGTAAAGTGAGTACCAGTAGATTGGAGGGAGAGTTGGTGGAAGAGGAGGAGCTGACACGACATGGAGGAGCTCAGGAGCCGCTGTAGGTTGTTGACGGATTTGAGAAGTAGAAACTGAAAGGTTATAGGATATTTGATAGGAAGCTATTCTAGTTCTAGTTCTGATGCTGGCAGCAGAATTTTGAACGAGTTGAAGTTGATGGATTTGTCAGTTAAAGAAAGAAGTTAGAGTCATTGAGGCAGGAAGTGACTGGTGGAAGTCTTTACGTCAGATTTACTCAACACACCAATGTAAAAACGTATCCTGAAGTCATTTGTATTTATTTTAACTGGACAATCAAACATCAGGTTCCTCCAATCAAATCCAATAAATTTCACCTGTCCATCATTCTGTAAGTACACCATTTTCAATCAACCCTTGATTATTGTCACTCATTTAGCAGTCTTAGCACATCTAATCAGAGTGGAGCGCAATTTGACAGACTTTGAGAAATTGGATCTGAATAATAATTCATTCTAAATCCTCGTTTGAAAGCCCCATTGAAGATGATTTAAAAAGACTCTTTTGGACTCTTGGGGAAGGATTTGATCAGAGAGAGATTTACTGCCATTATGCTCAGGTCCAGATTCCACAGCCTGAATTCTTCCTCTTGTTTGCTGCACTAGCAGACCCAGGAACTCTTATGACGTCTGCATTTCTACTCATTTATGTCCACAAACTAAAGTCTGCACCAGCTATGATGTGGATTTCCCTTCAGACATGAAGAGATAACAACATAAACTCTCTAAACACTGCTCAAAATTAATGTTTTTAAAGACAAGTGTTGTCATTTTCATTATTTTCTTCTAAAAACACAAAGGATGAGAGTCACATATAATCAATCTGTGTCAATTTAAGGATCCTGGTGGAAATTCTTCAATAAATTAGAATTTCACTCTCTTTATCTTTCACATGCAGAGCTTCCTGCCAGCTGGCAGACAGCTTGTCAGCCTGTGTTTTCATATGTGCAGCCTGGGCGGGCATTTTAGTGAGTATTAGTGAGCATTTTCTCTGAGTAAAGAGGAGGAGGATCAATACCTCCGTCTGCAGTGAAGATGCTGTACCAATACTGGTAATACAAAGATTAATGACTGCAATCAACTCCCTCCTATAGTTTGGAGAAAGTAGGGAAATCCGCCAGCATTAGGCCGGGTTAGTGGTTAGTGCAACAGTCAAAAATAAAACTGTGAATGATTAAAGCATCTGACCTCAGGGGTCTTACACACCATCCTCCTCCATTAATCCAGAAAGAAGACAAGGATGAGCTTTTCTTCTTTTAAAAAATCTGAACCTTTACTCTTCCCCATCCTCAGAGCATGTGAGTGTAACACACAACCTGCAACAGTTTTAACATTACACCACAGCAGAACTGGAGGCTCAGAAGGTTTGTCTGAGGTTTGTGACATTTATTAAAGCAGCAGACACTTTAAACTTACTTCAGTCATGATAAAAACAACAGAATTAGAAATTATTATTATCTTCTCTATCCCATATGAGTGGCTGGATGAGGAGGATCCTTCTCCCCCTGCAGGTGACGTATTAAACATAGGAGTTTTAAAATTGCCTCATACATTTTGCTTTCATTTGTAGATTCGAGTTCAGTGTATTTTTTCTTTACCATAGAAAAGAGTTGTCATGGTAACAAACCAGTAGCAAGATGCGTTACTGATTTCAATTTTTTGGGGTTGGGCTGCTCTCAACATTTCACTGCCCTGCTTGTTCAGAGGTTTGAAGCTCATGTCGGAAGGCTGAGAAAAGATTGTGCTGCCAGTCGCCTCTGTTGAGCTTCTCGCTACATTATTAATCCAGAAAATTTCATAGAGCGTCTTTGTGCCCTGATGCAGTGGGCAGAGATCAGCAGTGGAGGGTTCTCATAAAACAACATGAGCCTCTCATCAGAAGAAATGTCTTTGTAGTTGTACATTTGGGATATATTATTTAGTTGTGAGCAGAGCTGTGGTCCATTTCTGTCTGTCAGGATTTTAATTTTCAACCCTTTTGCCACATTGCCTCATTTATTCATGAAGCCCAGCATGAATAAATAAATAAATACCAGTTTTAGCCTTATTGTTCCAGTTATACTAGTTAAAAGGAATGACTTCACCCATCAGCATCTTGTAATTCCATCAGCAGCAGCTGCTCCATCAGAACACACGGATGTAGGTAATAAACACCCCCAAAGACTGAACATTAAGTGTTCATGAACCTCTGGGGGAGTCTGGACAGGATCTGTGACAGGTTATAGACTCACTCAGAAGATAGAGGTGCAGAGCAGATGACACAAACAACCACAATCAACCACAACCACAAACAACCTCAATCAAACACAATCAACCACAATCAACCACAGACCTGTGAAAGTGCAATAAGGAAAGGAGGAATGAAAAGAACCAATCAGGAGAAACAGCAAATGGAGAACTGGAGAGATACTGAAGGTAACACAGAGACACAAGGTCAGCTGTGGGTCTCTCTAACTTAAGCAAGCGGTGCTTCTTCAATATCTGAGCACAAGAGAGGTGTAAAAGTGGACACAGGAGTATCTAATGTAACCTCCCACTGAGAATGACTTTCAGACTTTCACGAGTCCTGAGAGTTTCATGGAAAGACTGAGATCCTTCCCTCTTCTCTACTGCTCACACACAGATGAGAACAGTTGCTCCACTGAAGGCTTCCATGATTAAAACCAAAGTTCCACGATTCATCCCCTCGGTCTCTCTCTCTCTCCCCATCCCTCCCGCTTTCTCTCTCCCTCCATCTGCCTCGTTGAATCTTCAGAAACCATCCTGCTCATCCTCCATGTGCAGGCAGTGGGTGTGGAGTGAAGGGTGCTCTTTACTCCAAGTGCTGTGTGTGTGTGTGTGTTTGTGTGTGTGTAAGTGTGTGTGTGTGTGTGTATGTGTATGTGTATGTTTGTTTGTGCAGACCACTCATCTGAATGAGCTCTATTGGTAGTTACATAAACTAAACTGTCAAATGGGTTAAAGGTCAATCTGAAACACTATCTATCTATCTGTCTGTCCGTCCGTCCGTCCGTCCGTCCGTCCGTCCGTCCGTCCATCCATCCATCGGCCGGCCTGCGTGCCTGCCTGTCTGTCTGTCTGCCCGTCCGTCTGTCTGTCTAATATTTGTTTGACATTGATGATGACGTGATGTTGGAGAATCTTGAAGCATTTGGTCCCAGATGATGATCAGGAACCTCCATGATGAACATGTCAGTGTGTGAAAGTTCTCCTGGTTCTGCTTCCTGTGTGCTCATCAGAGCTGGATGCAGATGAGAGCAAAAAGCAGGAAAACCTGACCGCTGACTTACTGACTGGTTCTGAAACAAGGAACCTACTGACTTTTGGAGCAGTAAAACAGCTTCATGTGTTTACAGAAGAAAAAGCAACCATGAGAAGACTCTCTCAGAACTCTCTGGTTTAACCCCCCCCCCCCAAAAAAAAATAATTTGTGAACCTGCTTCTTTCCATCTGTTACACACATTAATCCACCTGAAAATGGCGAGATCACACTTTTTATTGCCTCATGTGTAAGGAGCAGCAAATGGCCAGTAAATAGAATAGAGTACCAGCGGTAATGAGCTGTCTAGTCCACAGAAGCTAAGCTGCATGCAAAGCAGAGTCTGTCTCCCCACCTGAGCTCTCACAAAAATGATCTTCCTGATGACACCAGAATGCAGCACTTGTCTTCATGGTTCGTTCCTCTTCATGAGAGGAACCCGTCATCATCAGAAATGCTGCTTGAATTGAAAAGGAGGAGAAGTGGGGAAAATGTGTCTCCAATAAATCATGACAGCTTCTGGACAAAAGAACCAAATAGCTAGTTGGACTTTACAAAGATTAATGAGGGCAGTGTTGGTTCAGAGGGTATCTCCTTCATTGCCGCTGCAGCTTTGGATCTTTGGCTTTATCCAAGTCTTTACTAAGCTGACACCTCATTATGAATGGCTCTGCTCCTCTCATAGGAACCAGGCTGCCAGAGGAACCAGGCTGTAAGAACACTACTTACATAAGACTAGTTCATTTGATCAACTTAATTTACCTAATGTTCCAAATGTTTAATCTGTTTCTGATGTCTATTTCCTGTTGATTTTGATCCTACTGTGGAAATGCTGAATTGTGGTAAAAAAAAAAAATAATAATTTGAATGATTAATTAATTAATAATGTTGAGGCAAGAGTGGTACCAGGACCAATGTGTTGGCTTTAACATAGTTATCTGGCTAAGGAACACTGACCACGTTGGCCACCAAAACTCAACCTCATACAGGCATTTCTGGAGGTGGTGTAGGGGCTGGGGTGTTGGGAGGGGGGTCAGCCCTGCCTGTGAGTAACCAGGCGACCCAGATAGAGCTGTAGTCTGCTTTAGTGGGCCAAGCAGCAGGAGAGTAGCTCTGCACATGAAGCTCCAAGAGCAACGTGCTCAAATTAAGAGCTTAATTATGAGGATTGATGAAGGTGTCCCATGCTGGTGCTGTCCCAGCAGAGACTAGTGGACGCTGTCTCCAGAAAGCTTTAGTGATGGTACCAGATCCTCCATTCCTGCTCTCAACACACTGCACACAGGACATCTTTTTCATGTGAGCATTTGTTGAGGATATTTCAGGATTTGGCAGCTGAGAGGGAACAAGAGTTTGCTGCCACATTCGGCGCCATTAAGAATTTAAAAAGCAGAAGTAGGCCAGACAATTCAAGCAGAAAAGAACATGAGGATAGACAGACATTTTGTCTTCCTGTTCCATTTGGTGTGAGACAAAGGAGCTGCTCTTCAGATGAGAAGAGAAACTAAAGCAGGATCATATTCATGGGCGGATGACAAGACAGAAGCAAGTGATGCAGAGTTTCTCCACCTCTTCTCAGATGGAATTAGTTAGGACCTGTCGAACAAGGTTCAAACTAAAAAAGATTCTCAAAGTTGGAAGTAAACATCTGCAGCCTTCATGCTGGCTCCTGATGAGCTGCAGCGAAACCAGAAGATGATGAATAAAAGACCTGCAGGACAAGAAGCTGCTTCTGACTCCACCTCAGTGTTTGTGTTGATCTTTCCTGTAGATTAACCCTGTCCATGCTCCTGCAGTGCAATAATCTCCTGAGACATCTGTCAGTCTCTTCCACCTAATCTGGATATTTGCAGAAAATGAGGATCATGTGCTGCCAGTTCTTGGTTTTCAGCTGTCTGCAGTTCCAGGAACCGGGCTCCTTCTTCCCTCTGGCTTCGTGGTGAGATCATAACTTTGAGGAAGCCTAGATTTGCAGTGTTCATCAGTAGCATTGATCTGCTAAATCCCAAACTTTCCCGCTCACTCAGTGTGATGCTGGAACACTGGCCAGCACAGATTCTGCTGACTCAGGTGAAATGTGTAATTTAAGTGGCGATGCATCACACAGAGGATGCTGCTGCTTGTTGTTATACATTAACACATCTTATAGATGTCAAACAATAAATGCACAACCAGTTTGTGTCGAGCTAAACACCTAAAAATAGAAGAAAAAACAGAAAATAAAGGCCAACAGCAGATTAGACTGCCAGCAACTCCATCAGCTGGAAGCACTTCAGCTCAAAACCCTAAATAAAGATGTCAATTTACCCCATTGAGCAGAAGAACCGGGCATCAGCGTCCATGTTGACAGCTGGTGAAATTTATGTTTGTGTAATAAACATCCCAGCATGAATTACAAAACCCTGTTTCCATCCCATCACTTAAGCACCCAGCGTGCCGTGGCTGCACAGCGCCTGGCACTGATGAAGAGATCTGCGGCGCTGCGGCTCAGTAAATTGCCTTCCCTGTTGTTGAATTTGATAGAGCTAGTGTCAGATGATGGAGTGTAGCTTCATTACTCTCACGCAGGAGAGGAAACGTGATACGAATCAACATGAAGATGAGGAAGAAGCTTGTCGAGTTCCTTTCAACCATCCCTTACAGGCAGGTGTGATAGAGATACACACCGGGACAAATGACCATTCCTTCACACACCAGTCTGATCAACTTGATGATCCCTCATGTGCAATAATTGGTGATTTAAAATATGATTTTGGCTGGAGTTAAATCGCACAAAGAGACATTCCACTTTGTTGCTGTGAATCCTGCCAAACGCGATTGTTGTGCTGCTGCGTGGCTGCTGGCTAACCAGGCTGAAATCACGGAATCACTGCTCATTTTCAAGAGTTTAACAGTCCTTCTTTATTCATCTGGATGGAACCACCTATAAAGCAGCATCAGTACCATGAAGCAGTCATTCAAATAAGTCAGGTTTATATGTAGTAACCAGCATTTGATGACAGGGCCAAGAAATATTTAGAAGGCAGAAACCTCAGAACAGATCCACTTCTGGCTCAGCTGCCATTCTCACATTTCTGCTCTAGAACTACTCAAAAACCAGGGCCAGTCTTAGCCTAGTTTGTCTACTTCGAAACTGAAGGACGAAGCTCGACAAGTCTGCAAACTCATGAAAGTTCTGGACACCAACTGTGGAGTCTGAAGTATTTAGAAGACAAACAGGCAGATATGTTCTATAGTTCTGTAGAACTACAGAAAACATTAGGAGCACTAATTCTTGCTGGCTAGTGATGTGCTGACTTAACCATTCGTGTGTAGACGTGAACACTGAAGCACATCTGGCTGCTGTTGATCAAAGAGCTTCTCTGTCAGTCACCAGTCAGAACAATGATTCACTTGATGTTCAATTAAGCTAAATGAGATTTCTCTTTATACTGCGGAGAGAGAGAGAGAGAGAGAGAGAGAGAGAGAGAGAGAGAGAGAGAGAGAAAGAGAGAGATTGTGTGTGTGTGTGTGTGTGTGTGTGCATGTGTTATTAACAGCTCCAGTTAATTTAGCACACATTATTATATTTATTATTATATTATCTGAGTCTGTTGACTTTAATTATTTAAAAGCTGTTTTCTGTCTCCTGCTGAGCATAAAATCATGTTTTATAAGCTGGAAGGTGAATCATTTGTTTACACACACACACACACACACACACACACACACGCACGCACACACACACACACACACACACACACACACACACACACACACACACACACACACACACACACAGATGAATTGACCTAGAGGCTATTTGGAAATGATTTCCCTGCAGATCTTTCTGGGTTTGACGTGTTTACAATCAGCTGCTGTTACACAATCTGTAAATAAAGCCTTTCCTCGTCTCAATAAATGTTGGGCACACCCAAAGACTTCTAACAGTTGCTCAGTTCTTACAGCTAATGCTGCCTGCATGTTTGTAGTGATATTTGATTAGACTGGAGGCCAACGTTACATCTGCTGTTATTTCAGCCCAGCAGCCTCCGGGCAGTCACAAGTAACCAGCAAAATAAAGAAGCTCTTAATAAAGGCTACACTTTCAGAAATTCTGACTCATTAAGTTTACTGCAGATCCACAGAAAAGCACCAGTGGGGACATTAGCAGGAGGTTTTGGGGCATTTCTAAAAGGCTGAAGGCTCCAGAGCTGCTAATGGTTAAGCATCATCCTGCTGAGTTCCCACTGCACACACACACACACACACACACACATCCACATCTTAACCCACAGGCTCAGAAGGGTGACTTTATGATTCCTCCCTGATAAAAGTTTTAAACATTTAGGTCATGTCCCTGACAGCTGCCACCAATCCGCGCAATAACGTTCGACAACTGAAAGGAAAATAGAGTTGAATGTTGTGATCAATCGTGGAAGGCTGCTGGGAATGATGCGTACTGGTGTTTCCACAGCGGATCGTCGGTGCGCACTGGTAGTAGCCGGACGCTTCTCAGCCCCGCCGCAGCAGCAATGATCTGATCAGCCAAAAGCGCTGATATCAGAAGCTCGATAAAATCTCTCACAGATCAGGTTTCCCTTCAGCGCACGGACCGCGCGTAACTGGGTTTTCCTAGCGCGCATTAAAGAGAGAAAGTAGTCCTACCTCGCTCATGATGGACGAAGATGTGGAGGTTTCTCAGCACGAGTTGAGGCAGCAGAGGTCTGTAATAGACTGGCTCGCCGCGGAAAGAGAAGCTTTATAAAGTGTTTAGCGCAACTCCTCCGCGGCATCACGTCACCAATAAACCAATAGGATCGTTGTGAGCAATCGTGTCTCCCCCACTGTCACCACCCAACTCCTTCAAATATTCATGTGCTGTGTAAGCCCTTCTCATTACCACCTTCATCATCACCACCGCTATCATCATCGGTCAAATGGAGCTTTTCTCTTTGAGACGCATTCAGACACCAGCCATCATATCGGAAACAGGTCAGGTGATTCACAGTAAGTACAAACTCCAAGGGAACCCGTCTGCTTCCTTACAGCACCTCAGCGCCGCTGCGTCTTTATACTTGTGTGGTTTTAATTCCACTTGTGTCTTTGTAGGTGTCAGACGTTGCCTGTAGTTGAGGTTTAGTACCTTTTACTCCTAAAATTGTTTCTCAAATGAAGTTATTATGCAGCTTACATCTCAAACACAAACACATCTCTGTTTCTGGCAACTTAGGAAGAATTAAAAATCTGAACTTATTTAGTAGCCCTGGTATGAACAACTCAGGTGGAAGCTTCCTGTCACGGACCAGATGAGAGCCCAAATGCGACACAAGAGCTTGGCTGAACACCGCTTTATTGTCAGACACAGACAACAGACAGGATTCACCAGGGAGCGAGCAGAATAGAATAGTCGGGGACAGGCAAGGTCGAGATCGGGCAGAAGGCAGACAGGGTTTACCAGGGAGCAGGCAAAACAGAATGGTCAGGAACAGGCAAGGTCGGAACCGGGCAGGCAGGCAAACAAGAATACGCTGGAAAGTCATCGGAAGACGAATAACGATCTGTCAGGGAGCAGGTGTGCCTCCGGGGATTAAGAAAGGGGCTCATTAGTGTCCAGATACACAACAGGTGTGCGGGGCGAAGCGACTCACGGGCATGATTGCCCGCAGCCCCCCCCCCCCCCCCCCCTCAAGGGACGGCCCCCGACGTCCCCAAGCAAAGTCCAGGGTAGCACTCCTGGGGAAGAGTGGGTGGGGGGGTCAGAACTCCTGTCACACTGACGACTCCAACCCACGGTCCTCGTTCTCCGCCTCCACTTCTGGTTCGGGCCTCCGAGGTCTTGCACAACCTACTCTCCTGGGTCGTGAAGGCTGATCCGGGTGTCTGGTGTGGAAGTCCCGAACTAGCTCCTTGTCCAGGATGTGTCGTGCCGGTACCCAGGACCTCTCCTCGGGTCCATAACCCTCCCAGTCAACCAGGTATTGGAGACCCCTGCCACGGGGTCTGGAGCGCAGGAGCCGACTGACTGTGTATGCCAGGCCCCCATCCACTAGCTGCGGGGGAGGTGGAGCCGGGTGATCCAGGACCAGGGGGCTCTCGTGGGCAGGCTTAATTCTAGAAAAGTGGAAGGTGGGGTGCATGCGCATTGACCGGGGAAGCTGCAGTCTGACTGCCGCCGGGCTGATGACTCCGACGATGGGGAATGGTCACACGAACCGCGGGTCCATCTTCCTGGAATCACCCCGAAGTGGCAGGTCCTGCGTGGATAGCCACACGCGTTGTCCCACTCTGTATCTGGGGGCTGGGTCCTGTGCTGGTTGGCCGCCGCCTCGTACCGGGCGCCTGCCCTCAGAAGATTGGCCCGAGCCTGGGCCCATGTCTGCCTGCAGCGGTGGGCATAAGCTGCTGCAGAGGGACAAGATGCTTCATCTGACTGTGCCGGGAACAGAGGAGGTTGGTATCCGTAGACACACTGGAACGGTGACATCCCCGTCGCCAAGCTGATCAACGAGTTGAGGGCGTACTCGACCCAGCCCAGAAAGGTTGACAATGTGGCCGGGTCCTGAGTCATCAGCCCGTCTCCAGGTCCTGATTCCTCCTTTCTGTCTGGCCGTTGGTCTGCGGGTGGAATCCTGAGGACAGACTGGTGGTGGCTCCCAGATTCCCGCAGAACTCTTTCCAAAAGACAGAGGCAAACTGAGGGCCCCTGTCTGACACCACACTCTCCGGTAGGCCCTGAAGCCGAAAGACGTGCAGGATCACAAGTTGGGCAGTCTCCTTTGCCGACGGCAGCTTAGGCAGGGGCACAAAGTGAGCCATTTTGCTGAATCTGTCGATGATGGTCAGAATGACAGTGTTCCCCGCAGTTCCCCGGGCAGCCCGGTGACGAAGTCAAGGGCGATATGTGTCCAGGGTCGACGCGGAACTGGCAGAGGTTGCAGTAGCCCGGCAGGTGCTCGGTGTGGTTGTTTCTGCTGGTTGCAGACGGGGCAGGTGTTGACGAACTCCTGGACATCCTCCCCCAGGGAGGGCCACCAAAACCTCTGTTTCAGCAGACCCGCCATCAGAGGTGCTCCAGGGTGGCAGGCCAGCCGAGACGCGTGGGCCCACTCCAGGACCTCTGCCCTGAGAGAATCAGGAACGAAGAGCCAGTTGTTGGGGCAGGTGCTAGGTCCAGGTTGATTGGCAGCCGCCCTCCGGACTCTCTCCTGGATCACCCAGGTTACTGCTGCCACGATACACGAGGAGGGAAGAATGTTCTCCGGGGTCCTCCCAGGGCCTTCGTCCTCATTTCCCGCGGACTGTCGAGAGAGGGCGTCTGCCTTGCCGTTGCGGGACCCTGGGCGGTAGGAAAGGGTAAAGTCAAACCGAGTGAAAAACAGTGACCACCGAGCCTGCTGGGAGTTCAGCATCTTGGCTGTTCGAATGTATTCCACGTTGCGGTGGTCTGTCCACACGATGAAAGGCAGTGTAGCACCCTCCAGCCATTGCCGCCATTCCTCCAGTGCCAACTTGACGGCGTAAGTGGCCCTGTAGCGGAGCTATAATTACGAATGAAGCACCAGTAGAAATTAGCGAACCCCAGGAATCGCTGCAGCTGCTTGCGGGACTCGGAGGACAGATGACACTCAGCTCCCCACCCCAGGATCTCCCCTGTCTCCCAGTTGAGTTGCGGATTGTGACGGCGGAGCCACGGGTAGCCAGGACCAAGGGAAAGTGCGCTCTCTCCAGGATGTGGAAGTGTATTTCCTCCCGGTAGTTGCCCTGCAACAGCATTGTCACCGGGCCTGTCCTGTGACGGATGTTTCCCAGGTGATGCCCATCCAACGCTTGGGCTGGGATGACGGACGCCAGTGGCTCGTATCCAAGGCCCAGCTGCCGAACCACCTCTCTGCCGATCAAGCAAGCGTCAGCACCAGAATCAACGAGGGCAGCTAGGTCCTGTGGTCCCCCGGGAAGTAAGAAGACAGCCTGGAGTGAAATACGGGGTTGTCGAGGGGAAGCAAAAATAGGACTCACTAGTATTCCCCCAGTTACTGGTGAGTCTGGGCTTTTCGTGGACAGGTCGCCACGAAATGTCCTAATCCACCGCAGCAGAGGCACAGGTTGATCTGAGGTCACCGCCTGCACTCCTCCTCTGTGAGCGACGTGCGGCCAAGCTGCATAGGTTCCTCCTCCCTGGAAGATGCTGCAGGCTGAGGAGGAACTCGGGGGTCCAGCGGGGACAGGTTGTGCGCTGGGTTCATTACTGGCCAGATCGTACTGTCACGGACCAGATGAGAGCCCAAATGCGACACAAGAGCTTGGTTGAACACTGCTTTATTGTCAGACACAGACAACAGACAGGATTCACCAGGGAGCGAGCAGAATAGAATAGTCGGGGACAGGCAAGGCCGAGATCGGGCAGAAGGCAGACAGGGTTTACCGGGGAGCAGGCAAAACAGAATGGTCAGGAACAGGCAAGGTCGGAACCGGGCAGGCAGGCAAACAAGAATACGCTGGAAAGTCATCGGAAGACGAATAACGATCTGTCAGGGAGCAGGTGTGCCTCCGGGGATTAAGAAAGGGGCTCATTAGTGTCCAGATACACAACAGGTGTGCGGGGCGAAGTGACTCATGGGCATGATTGCCCGCAGCTGTGACACTTCCCTGCTGCTCCATTACTGGAGTGCCAGTTGAACTCCCAGTGGAGACTTGATGGATGAGAGCAGAGGAAAGCGATTTCGGCTGAAGCCTCATACATCCACTGCTCTGGCCTGACCTTTCTGTAGCTGTCAATGTGCTGCAGAAGCCAGAGTGGAAATAACTCTGCAGGTTGTCTGCTGAAGAAAAATGATCAGAAAAACGTCTTTTCTTCTTTAGCAAATTGCTCTGAGGTAGAAGCTTAAATTGTTAAAAAGATATTCTGTTGTAGCTGCAGTCAAGCTGTTTCAGGATGTCTGCAGGACGTTTAGTATCACATCACAGGTTTCAAACTCAGACAGCAGCTCTGAAAAATACACATCCATCGAGCTTTAGATGCCATTTTTAGATCTTCCCCTTGTGATATTACCCTTGGCGTGGCCCAGGATTCAGGTTTAAGCCTAATTTTCTTTTTAATTAAGCTGGCACTGGGCCACAGATATAAACATCCTGGTGTTTACGCTCATGGCTACACAGACGATACTCAGGCCTGTCATCAACTTCTGGATGGTTAAAAACTTCAGTTAAACAACGGAAAATCGGAACTGTTCATCTATAACAAAGTAAAGTGTGTAACTGTTGATGTATAAGGTCATCCAAAGACATCTTTCTGTCTCCTTAGTGCTATGCTGACCAATCAGGTCCAGAGCGTCATGCCCTCAGTGTTCAAAAGATCCACTGTCCCTCCTCAGTGCTTTTAAATTCCTCAAAAAGAAATAATAAAGGTTTAATAGTCCAACTGGTCCCCAGAAGCCACAGAACAGGAAATAGTTGCCTACTGCTTTGAGGCTTCTGTGGCGTCCCTCTGGCACGCGTCCTCTGTGTTCACTGCTCTTCTATTTCCACTGGGCATCCACTCATGAATTATTCTCCAGAACCACCTTTATCCCTCCTTGTTGTGTTCAGGACAATCCTTCCTCAGAGAGTTGTTCTCAGTCTATTTCTATGCCTGTACGCAGGGGAGGGGGTGTTGGGGTTGTGATGTAGACACACACATTAAAATTCACATTAGAGACTTATTTTCAGATATTTACATAGAGCTTCTTCAAGTTTTAACTTTCTTTGATGTCTGCAGACAGTTCAGCATCTCTGAGCCGTGTTTGCAGTAGTTATTTGAATAATTTCACATTACTGTTGACTCTTAGTGCCTAGCCCCCCCCCCCCCCCCCCCCCCCCCCACACACTTCCCCCACCCCACTTTATTGATTAATTACCTGCATATTTGAACACTTGTGCAGCAATCTTGGGCTGGGTAAATACTTAAAACCTTTTTCTTGGCCTGCTGGATCTACTTTGGAGTCTTTCTGGTCCAGTCTTCTCTGAACAGTTCTGCAGAAACTTCCTGCTGGTCTGGAGAAAAAAAACCATGCTAATGATCATTATAATGTTCCCCCATCAGAGACTTTAATTATCATTGAAACTGAATTCTCTCTGTCATCACTTTCTGTCACTTTCATCTCGACATGTGTGAAGAGAGCACACACACGCACACACACTCAGGATAGGTCCATCCATCCATCCTCTACCACTTATCTGGGGTTTGGTCACGGGCGCAGCAGCCTAAGCAGAGAGGCCCAGACTTCACTCTCCCCAGCTACTTCTTCCAGTTCGTCCGGGGGGATCCCCAGGCGTTCCCAGACCAGTCGAGAGACATAGTCTTTCTAACGTGTCCTGGGTCTTCACGGGGGCCTCCTACCGGAGGGACATGCCCTGAACACCTCACCAAGGGGAATCCTAACTAGATGCCCAAGCCACCTCATCTGGCTCCTCTCAACATGGAGGAGCAGTGGCTCTACTCCGAGCTCCTCCCGGATGGCAGAACTTCTCACCCTATCTCTAAGGGAGAGCCCAGCCACCCTACGGAGGAAGCTCATTTTGGCCGCTTGTACCAGTGATCTTGTTCTTTCAGTCATTACCCAAAGCTCATGACCATAGGTGAGGGTAGAAATGAAGATCGACCGGTAAATCGAGAGCTTCGCCTTTCAGCTCAGCTCTCTCTTCACCACAACGGACCGAGTCGAGTCAACCACGGCAGCCCTACAACATCTAGAGCCTTGAGGAACTCCGGGCGGATCTCATCCACCCCCAGGACCTTGCCACCGAGGAGTTTTTTGACTACCTTGGCAACTTCAGCCCCGGAGATACGAGAGCCTGTCCCCAGGTCTCCAGGCCCTGCTTCCTCACTGGAAGGTGTCTTGGTGGGATTAAGGAGGTCCTCGAAGTATTCCTTCCACCGATCCACAACATCCCGAGTTGAGGTCAGCACCACACCATCGCCACTATACACAGTGTTGACAGTGCACTGCTTCCCCTTCTTCAGATGTCGGATGGTGGTCCAGAACCTTTTCAAAGCCGTTCGGAAGTTGTTCTCCATGGCCTTACCGAACTCTTCCCATGCCCGGGTCTTTGCCTCGGCAACCGCCATAGCTGCACTCCGCTTGGCCTGCCGATACCTATCTGCTGCTTCAGGAGTCCCACAGGCCAGTAAGGACCAATATGACTCCTTCTTCAGCCTGACGGCATCCCTCACCAGCGGGTTTGGGCATTGCTGCCACGACAGGTACCAACCACCTTGCGGCCCCAGCACTGGTCAGCCGCCTAAACAATGGAGGCGCGGAACATGGTCCATTTGGACTCAATGTCCCCCACCGGGATATGGTCAAAGCTCTCCCAGAGGTGTGAATTGCAGCTCCTTCTGACAGGAGGCTCTGACAGGCGTTCCCAGCAGACCCTCACAATACGTTTGGGTCTGCCGGGTCTGTCCGGCATCCTTCCCCACCATCGGAGCCAGCTCACCACCAGGTGGTGATCAGTTGACAGCTCTGCCCCTCTCTTCACCCGGGTGTCCAGAACATGCGGCCGCAAATCCGATGACACGACCACAAAATTGATCATCGATCTGCAGCCTAAGGCGTCCTGGTGCCAAGTGCACATGTGGACGCCTTTATGGTGTTTGTTATGGACAATGAGGAAAGGTCCACATCTTATCTCCTGCTGTGGGCTGCCTCAAGATCAATTATTAAATCATTATGAATATGATTCTAATTATTTTTGTGACCACTATCGTGGCCGTTATTTATGGTAACACTGGTGCAACTTACAGCTTTTTACACTGTAGACGGCTCGGTCCACATGCTCACGCTCAGCCTGCAGCAGTGCTGGTGTTCCTAATGTGATTCATCTTCATCCTGACACCCTATTGGGCTCCACAGTAACTTGCTGTTGTTACAGTCGCAGTGGTGGTGACGGAAGGAGACTAGACTGTAACAAAGGTTGAACACACAATCTTTTTATTCCAAATAAAATGGCGGGGGCAGGGGGATGCAGCAGGAAAAAAGAACACAGAGAATCAGCTGCTTTCAGAAAAGTCTCTGCACTATGAAGAGAGGATGAAAAGTTCCTTTGATAACCAGAAGAGAAGTTGCTGAACAGGAGCTGCAGATGAAGGCGGGATGTGAAGATTCTTGTGATCAAACTGAATATAAAGAGAAACAGTCAGGATCAAAAATCAAAATTGATGTTCAGATGCTTCATGTTTAGCAGAAACAGCACAGTGGTGATGTTTATAGACTTCTGGACCTTAAAGATGTATTTCTGATCAGAAAGGTCAAAAACAAGGACACATAAGACATAAAGCACAGGATGTGGCTCGAAAGAATATGAAAAGACTGAAGTCACTTAAGTGCAATAAAGTGATGTCATGGCAGTGTTCAGCATCTAACTAATGGCAAGAATTCAAAGATCATGTGACCTTGGTGGAGGTCTTCAATCCTCACATATTTTGGCCTAATTTATGGAAGTAGGCCAGTTTTGAGGACAGTGGAGAGTCAGGGATCTTCTCTGTTGACCTTCCAACCCTCAACAGAGGAGCATTTATACCACAGAGGAACATAGAACATAAGGACCCTGAAGATCACCCTCAGTTTCATCTTGAGAACATGCAGAGGTAGTGATGATGATGATGATGATGATGATGAGGATGGAAGTGACACAAACATGTCTTCATACATCATCTGCACAAATTAGTCCACTGTTAAAGGGTAGAACTTTCTGTCAGCAGCAGATTGTGCTTTAATCCAGAGAAAAAGATGAAGTGACTCTGAAACTCTGTGTTCCAGGAGGAGGTCAGAGTTCAGTGGTGGAAGGTCTCACCGGGAGGAGCCTCGGCTCTCGTTCCAGCCCTGAGTGACTTGAAACTCTCGGCGCCAATGCTTAAGTCGCCACACGCATGTTGAATGTACAACAACACGTTCCAACAGCCTCCAGTTGCTGCAGAGCTGGTCAGATGTACTGAATGTCATGTAAATATCAAGTGTAGAACCAAGAAAGGGAACCTGCAGGCTGCTCAGCATCAGGGAGGATCAGGAACTAACTAACTGTCATTAACTAAAAGGATATTGGATGTTGAACTTAACAGTAAGACACTGACAAGTGTTTTGAGCTGAGGACAACAGCAGGAGCAAAGACAGTCCTGTTACACATCTTTGTAGTGGGTTTTGCTTTTAATTTGGAGCATCATCATCATCGTCATTATCATCATCATCGTTGTTGCCGTTATTATTCATCTGATAATGTTTTTGTAAACAACATCAGCAGCTCTGAGCAGCACTTAACAGGAGACGGACAAATGGGTATAAAAATGGACGTACATCTGTGTGACATCAATTATGCTTCAACATACACAAACACACTGAGTTGTGAGTTCAAATAGATGAAATTGCCTTCATGTTTGTGTTTATTACCAGTGTGATGTTGTTTTAGCGTATCCTGTTATTCTGGGTTCTAATCTACTCTCTGATATTACAGACAATGTCAGAGTGATTTTTCTTTATCACCATCATCATCATCATCATCATCATCATCATGAGTGTGCATGTCCTCAAATAAACAGGCTGACAGTGGGACACCACCTGCTTTGCCACTGCAATTGGCATCTTAGGGTGATCACATGAGTCCAACAGAGGAACAGGGACAGGATGATGCGCCACATCATCACAGTGTCCAGAACCAAGTGTGAGCGGCTCCATACAAACAGCCAATCAGCTTTAATTAGCACACGGATCACCGATGTGCAGCTCAGATCTTTGGATCAGAACAAGAACAGCAGAACTCTGCTGCCTGCAGATCAAAGCATTCAAGACCAAGATCCTGTATGATTAACCTCAATCTTCTCAAACATACATTTGCTTCATATTCCCAACATCCACCTGCATCCTAGTCTCTATCCAGGCTTGTGTGTTGGGGACATCACCACCAGAAGAAACCACTCTGGGGTTCTAGGACAGCCACCTCACTTGTCACCTCACTTGATACTTGTCACCTCACCGAGACCAGTATCAGGACCTACCCAATCACACTATTCCCCATTAGTTCTGTGGTGCAGCTCTGAAGCTTTTTCTCTCCCCAGTCTGTCTGAACACCACAGCGATTGTCTGTCCAGTTCCCAGAGAGTCATTTGGCTTTGAGCAGTGGATCAGAATCATTCCTACCACTTCCTGTCTTTAAATGACTCCAGTAAAGCCCCAAATCTGCATCAGGCATCTCCATTCCAGCCTAAAGGAAACCCTAAAGAGCACCATCAAGTCCAGAAACTCAGATCTTATGTTGTTTTGTCCTGTATTTAGCTGAACAGCTTTATTAAGGCTCAAGCGTGAATTCAGGCTTTATCCATGTAGAACAGCTGATAATATTGATAATGTTGAGATAAACACACTCACACCAACCTCCTCACACACACACACACACACACACACACACACACACATACACACACACACACGTGTGCCCACACACTGTAATTTTCCTAACTGCATTTTTGTGCATGCTGCACTCTTTAACGCCTCATTAGTGGCTGATGAGTGTTGATGAGCTTTCATCATCTGAACGTCAGACTGGGCCATAACGCTGACTGAAGGGGAACCCACAGACAGAGCTGAGCACTGGTGAGTTCAACAATCCATTTTTCTTCCTTTGTCTGCAGCAGATCAATAAGAGCTGTGTTTCAAGTGGAAGAGAACCAAACCAGTGTGCACCGTCAGCACCTCCAGGATGGCCTGATGATGGCTGTTCCCCCACATTAGGGGATAAAAAGTGATATATAAACATAAATAATCTACCACCATGATAGTTCAGCTTAATTGTGTTGACTACATTTTCTATAGGTGTCACGCAAAAGTTCACCTCAAATTCAATGATTGATTTGATTTCAAAAAGCTGCAATAAAAGTGACTCTGCCTGGCACGGTCTCATTAAATCAGAACATTCTTCTCGTGATGCCATGAGATTATTTACCCAGATAAATTAATAATCTTTCAACCAAGAGGAAAGGTGGTGGTTTTACAAAAGTGTTATTCTCATTTTGTAACTTTGTGGAGCTCCACATTTTGATCATTCAGCCTTCTGACACGAGATCCCCAAAAACAGCTGAAACTTCTGTGATGATGATGATGATGATGATGATGATGATGATGTGGAATTACAAGAAGGTTGGTGTATTTTCCAGCCTGTATTAGAGAAATGTTGGCGTCAGCATTGCAGAGCTGACGTGATGGGTTTAAGGAGAAACCCTCCCGAGGATCCTGGTTTCCTGGGACATTATTGAAATCTTGTTGAGTAGATTACCTAAAGCACAATTTTATGAGACATGAAAGTGCTGAACGAAGCTTGAACTGAGAACTCTCTGGCACCGTGTGAAGCCACTTCACTGATGGCCTATCAACATCTGTTAGCTGAGAAAGCCATTAATCATTCCACATCCCAGTATTCACCATAGGGGAGGAGGATTACACCCACTTCTAAAGGCACACATGCAAAAATGAGGACTTTTGGTGGAATTCTGAGCTTTTTATTCAGAGTTTGAGTGGATTTCTCCAAGAATGTCACTAGCATTGAAATGATTAGTTTTATAATGGTGCTGGATTGTTTTTCTAGTATTTCTAGTAAAGGGTTCAAATACACATCCATCCACCTCTTACTCTTAAGTTTAGCAATGTGAAAAAAGATTAATCATGATCAAATTTCTTAGCATTCACCAGAAAGTCTATTTTGAAGAGTGATTATCGTTATTTTAGTTTGTGGATCCACATTGAACCTTCCATTAAAATGAGTCAACCATCAAAGCTAAAGGTTATGATATCGGACAGCAATTGGGTTTCTGGATGCATCAATGAATTTTCATGGAAGGTTTTTTGGTTCAATGTAAATCAACTTGATTATATTCCTCAAATAGGACAATCACTTCACAACCAGCACTTTGATTTACTTATATTGTTTTATGTAATTAATGTCTTAATGAAGGATGTTAAATATTAGCCACATGTTAAATAATAGGTTGTAATATGCACACATCCACTGTTCTGTATGTACGGTAGTCTGTTAAGAGAAAAAACAATCCACAAAAACTTTTTCTTCTTCTTTGGTGGCAAACTTTCTCACAACAGCACCAGTACAATAATTACAAGATAATTACAAGTCCAGGTGACTTAAAATGTATCCAATCTGTTAATTGACTTTAGAGTAGGTAAAAGTATTGAAGAGTGGGACTGAAGGGTTACTGGAGAAGCAGTAGGTTATGGACTATGATTCCGGTCAGAGAATCAAGAGGGTTTCTGGAGGAAGGTGCAGTAATGTGGGTTTTAGATATTTTATTCAGAAATGAGAACAGTTAGGAAGCTTCAGCGTTACAGGTTACAGCAATGGTATAGTTGCTAGAGTTGCTAACAGGCATAGGTTAATATCTCGTAAGTATATGTAGCTGCCACAAATGGTGAATATAGGCATGAGCAGCAATTAATAGGTAGGTTTGGCGATCAAAGGCCTCTCAACCTCTCAAGCCTCTCAAGTACCTCTCAACCTCCCACGCAAGCTCAGGCTCCTTGTCCCCAGCGAGGTGACATTCCATGTCCCTATAGCCAGAGGATTGGGTTGTTGTGGCCTCCTGCTAAGACTGCCACCCAAACCACTTTGCACCTCCCCCTCATGGATCTTCCTGTGGGTGGTGAGCCTACAGGAAGTTGGGCCCACGTCACCATTTCGGGCTGCACCTGGCCAGGTCCCATGGGCACAGACACAGCCAGCAGGTGTTTGCCTGCGAGCCCCAACTGCAGGCCTGGCTCCAGAGTGGGGCAGCCTTGATTGTGTCCTCTTCATAGTGGGTTGGTGAGTTGGTAAGTTAACCTAATGTAAGTTAGCCTAACATAAAGTAACCTAATGTAAGTTAACCTAATTAAGGTAACTTAAAGTTAGTTAACCTAACGTAAGTTACCCTCACATAAGTTAACCTGATGTAAGTTCATCTAGCATACGTTAACCTAAGGTAGCCTGACACAAGTTAACCTAACATAAGTTAACCTAAAATATGGTGTCTTAACATGAGATAACCTAACATAATTTAACCTAGGCTAAACTAACTGCAGCTGATTATTAGTTTCAAAGTTTGCCTTTTGGAAAAAAACACTGGGCTAATAATGTCTATGCTGTACAAATATCCAGTTTAGCATGTAGATGAACAGGTTCACCATGCTCATCCACAGTACACAAGCCAAAAAGTTAATTAAGTAGCAACTACAAATATTTATCAACCAAACACAGAAAATACCCCCATGGCTACTTCTGCAGGTTTCAGCACAGAAGAAATTCTCCCAAACTTATCCAGTCATTCATTTGTTCATTTGTTCTGTCTGGAAACTTGGTCATAACTGGCAGAATTTCATATTAATTCTATATTAGTAAAACACGACTATTGAATGGTGAAAATTAACCTGGTCTGCTTGAATTGAAAAACTTTAATAAAAGGTTGGTGGGATACATCAACACTGCAAGAAGGAAATAGCCAGTTCAAAAACTAGATACCAAAATACCAAGTTAACAGCAGATTTCACTTAAGAACTGAACAAACTGTGGGTGTCTACACTGAGAGGAGCCAACAGGCTGGCAGTAATTCTGGCAGCAGAAGATCCAATTCACTGCATCCAACCCTGTGATGAGGGTGTACAAATGAGACCAGAGTGCTTCCTGATAAATCTCTAGTGATTAGCAGCTAGAATCATTAGCATGGTCCGAAATCCTTGTGGTGGATTTCAGAGAGTTCAAATCCTCACTGTCTAGAAAAATAAGAGCAGCTGCAACATGAATGTGCAGATATGGTCAGCGCTAGAAATCACAGAAAACTAAACTGGAGGAAGAAAAGTAGAGAAACAGGAAAAAGGCAGAGGAGGGGAGTGAGCAGGAGGAGGAGGGCACAAAAACAAGACCTGGAGAAAGAAGGAGAAGAAGAGACAACAGAGGGAAGAGTGCAGAGGCAGGAAGTGAGGTGGGTGAATTTATTTAAATTTATCTAACTGCACCACCTGAAATCTCTCACGGATTCCAAGGATTGTCTCGCATTTGCAGAAGAGTGATGGCAGCAGATGATGATGATGATGATGATGATGATGATGATGATGATGATGATGATGATGATGCAGAGACAAATTTCCCCTCTGCTCCACACTTCAAACCACTGTCCGGTGGTGGGTTTCACTCTAAACCCCCCTTCTGTGTGTCCTGGTTAAAGGTGCTTTATGTTTAAAAACTGGTTTGTTCTCTAGTAGAAAAATACAGAAAAATCAACAAACTCTTGTTTACTCCCTCATACTAGAACATACTAGAAAACTCTTATTTACTCCCCCCCCAGCAAGATGTCTTTCCAAGGCGGTTGTATGTCAGTGTCATCTGAGTGAACATGGAAATTAAAGGTTTTTCAAGGCATTGAAGCAAGATGATCGATGTCCCCCTTCTGCCGAGGATGGTTTGAATGTCGTGGAAGATCTTGTGCACTTATGTTGCTGCCATTGATTGTGGTGAGCAGAGCTTCTCATGCAGAAAAACAAATTACAGAGGGAATTAAAAGAAAAGGTCAACCATTGATATCCAGGCCAGCTGAAGGAAAGCTGTAGAACTAAATGTACAGATCTTGTACACCAGTTCTGAACATTCTCTAGTCAATATTTCACTGTGTGAGCAATGATTCAGTGTATTTTTAATGCACAGGCCAGCTGATTTTAGCAGGGTGGGCATGTTTCTGTGGGAGTTCTGAAGGAGCCACTGCAAGTAGTCAGATCTGAGCAAGGAGGCAGTGTTGGATTCTATTTGCTGTTGGCCTTTTTTTCTTGTGCCCACTCAGTAACAGCTAAATATCCAGTATCTGGACAGAACTAAAAGGATTAATGCTGCAGAAGAGCTGATGTGCCTCAGTGTAGCTCCATTGATGTGTGTTTGGGGCAGAGCAAATGGCACTGGTCCCTCTTTTGGGGCAATTACAACTAACAGAACAAAGGCAACAATTACCAGCAGCAGGTTTTCATGTCTGTTCTTTAGCAACAACTTTAAACCAACTGATAATGTGTCCAGTCCAATCCAAAATTACTCAGAGACAGAGACAAAAAAATCATCAGCTGTCAGAAGTTGTAAAAGACAAGCAACCACTGATGCTAAGTTGACTTTTGCAGATCGAGTAAGAACAAACAAGAAGCATATATTCCTAATTCCTTAACGGGAGTGTTCCACCAAGTCAGACCAGTTGTGTGAGTCACGGAATCCCAGGCCCTCAAACAGAGTGGCTCCAGATGTTATCTGCTGCACTATCTTGGCTGCTGTGTGCTAAGATGCAGGTGTCAAGGCAACAGACTTAAACCAGTCGGCAGAGAAAAAACAGGATGTCAGGTCCCAACTTGCAGGATGTGGTGGAGCATAGGATTCTGGGTAATCTGCGAACACCTTCCACAGCTGCAGTGCATCTTCAGCAACAAACTCCTTCAACCAGTGATGGTTCTTTTACAGATGATTCAGTCAGAAAACAACAAAATAAATTAAAACAGACCAGCTATCCTGAGAGAAGCCAGGAGAAGAGGAGAGGATCTGCTTAACCAATCATAACCATGATGATTCTCATTTACTGACCATCTCAACCAGTTCATGAAGTTGAACCTCTATTGCCTCTAATGCACTGACCAGCTGTTATCAAGCACCAGTTAGATTGTATGATCACTCCTGGTTTAAATGGTCATAAAGCACATCCATGCTAACAAGGTTGTGTTAAGGATTTTAGCTTTGACTGCTGACAATGATCCTCCACAAGACCATTAGTTTAGAGAGCACCACAAAGCACTGCTCCTGAAAGGTTCAGTCCAGTAATGACAAGATGTGCTCAGTCCCAAAAAAATCATTTTTTTAAAGTTAAGGAGAAGATACAGCCCAGACGTCTCAAAGAAAGATTTAAAGAACTAAAACCCACAACTTCTGAGTTTACCGTGCTACGCACCATTAAAAACCTCTATAAAGGACCTGTTCCCATTTTCTACAACCTTCTTTTGATCTGATTTGCCTTAAATAAATATTTGAGAGAAAATTTTTGACGTAATTTAGAGAACAGGCCAAGGATTCATAAATGTGCCCTAATGAAATGTTAAAAAATTATGTTTATTAGGATTTCACTATCGCCCAGCTGCTGTAAACACCTGTGATGTGTATGTAGCCTTGTTTATAGAATAATCAGGATAAAGAGCAATTAATGCTGGTGGAACAGGAGTTCCCCCGGTCAGCTCCTCCAGTGCCACATCCTTCTCCATCAAAGCACGTCAGTTCATGTATGACATTTAAACATGGCTGAAGACTTATTTTCTGCAATTTGAGCAGAACCTTTCTGTTTACATTGATGCAAATTTAGGTGATGTAATTAAAACCTGCATGTACACACAATGAGCACTCTATTGGTCGATTGCAGAGGTAGTACTGGTCGATCGCGGCGTGACATTAAAAAATATCAGCCTATCATTCATCCTGCCACTTGATTGATATACAGGGCAGCCAGTTAGATGACAACTGAATTTGACATTCAGGTGACCAATCAAGCGCAAACAACAGTGCTAAGTGCAACAGAACGTACGATGTCAGCCTATCAGCAGTCCCGTTACTTGATTGACCTTTAGGTCACCGCTCATGTGCAAACAATGGCGCTAAGCTATTCAGCTAATTACCTCTGATTTTAAGCTAATTAGTTAATTATTATGTATGTTTTGCAATATTGGCTCATTCGGTTATGAAAGGTACATCAACATACATTGTACATACAAAGAATCCTCAGTACATTTGAAAATAATTAGATGTTTTGCATTTTTGTGGTGGGTAGATCATTTTGATCATTTTGTAAGTAGCTTGCATGCTGAAAAAATGCACAGATTTGTATTGAGCAATATGGATTCATGTAGTTATGCGAGGTAAACCAACATATATGGATCATATAAAGAATTCTCAATATATTTATGAATAAATGTATGTTTTGCAAATTTATATTAGGTAGATCTTCTTGACTTAGTCATTTGAAAGGTAGCTCGCATGCTGAAAAAGTGTGGGCACCCCTAGCTTGGAGTTTACGGTCCTCGAGGACTCATTCCTGATCAGATTAACCGTGTACATGGATCTTGATCCAAACGTCAACCAGCATGAACCACCCATCTTGATCAGAAAGAGCCAGTTTAGATTAACATTTCCAGTCTTTTTACATGACACAGTTTCATTCAGATTGAAGCTCTATTCCTATTTTATTCTGATTATTTGTGTTCAGTTCTTTTCGGCTACTGAAAAAAATCCAGACCCCATGTAAAGTGGGCAGCTGGATCATGGTGGTGAATACAGGTGAATCCCTGATGGAGAGGAACTCAGTGGGTTCACTCTTCTACCTTTGCTGGAGTGTTTATTTATGTCGATTGAAGACTCAAAGATCTGAGTGTGGAGCAGCTCAGCTGACATGTGACACATTTAAACGATCACAAACAATCCACATATGAAAACGATGCGTGATAACGAATCAAACTCCGGTAGTTTTCAAGACAGACCAGTAGTTGGCAAAACGGAATGTTGGCGATTGACTCAGTCTTGGTGAATAACAAAAGCATCTCTTTTGGTCAGAGTAAGGCACTAAATCCATGCTCTGTTGGAGGAACAATGACAAACGAGGCACAGTTAGCAGCACATGTTGTTGTGGTTGCTGTTTTTTTACTTTGGTGCCTGTTTGGTGCTGTTCCAGGCACCATTCCCATGTCAACAAAAGGTGCGAACGCCACAAAACCTCACCATTTACTTCCATTTTCCTTGTCATGTTAACAGGCCCTAGACGTCCTCGCTCTGCTCAGAGTCTTTCTTTCACTGACTCAGCTACTGACAGATTCTGGTGTACCGGAAGTGGAAAGGGGAAGATAACAAGCCATGAGGGATAGTGATCTCCTCCAGAGAGCAATTAGCCAAAGATTCCATTTATTTATCCATAGACTCAGAGAAGAGTGAAGTGACTTCCCAGTAATTACCAACACAACATCATTTAGCTGCCTGGGGAGCTGGACCTGAGCAGCACACTCCTCCTCCCTGATGGTTGTGTTCCATTAAGTGACTTTCTGTGACGTACATGGTTCAGTGGCAGCAATTCAGAAACTAGCAATATACTGGGAGCTGGATCTCATTCTGCTCAGAAAGTCATCCGGACTGGCTAAGTAGACCCACCTCCTGTATTCTGTAGCTGGGAGGTCTTTAAAGTTGAGCAATGGAAGTTAGAGGAAGGTTTTTGATTCTTGGTTTGACAGGCTTCCAAGGAAGAGAAGATAAACTGTAAATCATTAAATGTGATCTATCTGATTCCAGTGGGCCACCTGAGATCATTGGGGAGCATTTTGAGGAATGTGCTTGGACAACCAGACAACAATGGAGGACATTAGTTGTGGTTAAAATGTGCTTTAAGCTTGCATGCAAAAGATCAATGAGTATATGATGCTGGTACATCATCAATGAAGATTATCTCTGAACTCCTGGGCAGGTTTCAGCCCTTGTGTTCTTCGTGCTAATGACTGGTTTTCATCTTCTGGTGTCGCCTCTGTACTTTCGATCACAAAGCTTCCTGTCAACAGTAGATTGCGGTGCTTTCATTCCTCTGGAGATTGTTACTGCTGCCACTAATAGTTGTTTCAGGCTCTTTACAGCCTTCAGTTTTTCTGCCACTGGTCTCGTTGGCCTATGCTTCTGTTCATAATTGCATGTTTTCCACCCACAGAGCTGTAAGTCTCATGTTGGTCACACCTCTAACTATTACTACAGTCTGCACAGAGAAAACAAAGCTGAAGCTGAGCAAAGACATTCAGTAATTAGTGATGGAATAATCAGTGTAGTAGTCACATGTCCCAGTGCTTTTGCTCCATGGAAAATGGGCTGGTTCAAACAAGAGGTCCTATTTCCTATTTCACATTCACATGTCTGGAAATGAAAGCTGAAATGTGTATGTCTCATTTCATAGTCCCAAATGTTTTCAGTCTGTAGCAAGAATAAAGGATTGTCTTCACTCAGGAGGGTGACTGATTAAGCAGTGGAGCATTAAGGTCCAGGCCTGGAGTCTGATTAATTGATTTACTTTACCGGGCTTCACGGTTAAAAATATAGCTGGGTATCATCTGGATAACAGACATTTCTGTCATATTTCAAAGAATAATTGTTACCACGGACAAATTGTAATCTGGACAGTTTTGAGACGAGTTTCTGAGGCAGGTTTCTGTGCTGCTATACTAACTTTACTACATTAGATGAAACCAGACTAGTGTACTACAGTATACTAGACTGTACTACACTATACAATAATATAATAGACTATACTACACTGTACTAGATTAGACTATACTCTAGTACATTATGCTCGGCTAGCCTACACTATACTAGATTAGACAAGACTGTACTACATTAGATTAGACTATACTGTACTAGACTAGACTACTGCACTACACTAGACTTGTTAGGAGTGGCAGACACGAACTGAACCCAGTAGATTTGACCAGACTTTACTGAAAAATGTGGCAGTACAATCACACAATGAACCAAAGTTAGAAAACTTCAGAGGAGGCTGAGAATCCCACAAAGAACCAAAGTTGGAAAACTCTTCGAAGCAGGCTGGGCGGCACAAATAGACATCTGAATGGGCTATCGCAGAGGGTTGAACAACAAATTGGCAAAGATGGAAGCGTGGACCAGTCTTTTAAAACAGGAGGCAGGTGTAGCTAATTGTCTGGAGATGAGTTGCAGATGTGTAGATCGCACACTGGGAGTGAACCAGGAAACAGCCCCACCCAGCCTGGAAACAGACAGGGAAAGACAAGGGAAAGACAGACAAGGAACAGAAGGGGAAGGGGGCAGGGAAAACACTAGAGGAAATTTCCTAACAAGACTATACTGTACTCAACTAGACTAGACTAGACTAGACTAGACTGCACTAGACTAGACTAGACTAGACTAGACTATACTGCACTAGACTAAACTAGACTGGACTAGACTAGCCTGTATTACACTTCACTAGACTGGACTGGACTAGACTATAAGTTATTATTCCATTTATATTGTTTTATTATTATTTATTGTTTTGTTTTGTTTTTTCAAACCTGCATGTTCTGTTTTTCCCCTCTTTCCCAAGTGGGCGTGGCTAACCCTCTGACTTCCTGCTGAAGCACCATTTTACTCACCTGCTCCTTCTACTGGGTGATTGGTTCTGCACTTTTAAGGAGCGACTCAAGTCTCCTCTTGTCAGCAGATTGTAGATCCTCCATGATAACGCTTGGCTCCCCTTTTATGGACAAACTCTCTGAGTTTAAACTTTATCCCACCTGCCTTTGTGTTCTTTTATTTTGCAGTTTCCAGATTACTGCCATTCTGATCAGCCTCACTCACCTCTGCACTGCATGACTCCATTTCCAGTCATAATCAGATTTCCTTTTTACTACCCTTTTTTGGAAATAAAACTTTGTATAGCCTGGTGAAACCTGACCCTAAATGCAAACATGGACACCCATGTTTGCATTTAGGGTCAGGTTTCTGGCTTCAGCCCATACTAGACTATAGTGTCCTCTATCATGCTGGAGAAGAATTTGTTCTTTACCAAACTCTTCAATGACGGTTTGGAGAAGTTGCCATTCCTGAGTGGTTCTTATTCACCATATAATTCAAAAATACCTACACCACTAATAACAATGATTTGTTTTTCAAGTGTATAAAAGGAAATGTGTAAAAATGTGTGTAACTGACCTGGGAGACCATCATGTGGATGAATGAGGTCCAAATCCAGCCCTCCTTCTCTGGGCCTGCAAACGATATGAAGGCACCATTTTGTGGAGCTTAACTGACACCCATAAAGAGCTCCACGTAAGGGACCTTGGGACGGCTTCGGTTCAGCTGCAGAATGAAGGGACGCTAACGCAGCTCACGAAACAAGCTTTTCCTTTTGCGCCTCTTTGTCAGGCCGGCTGGGGGAAGTCTGACTTATTTCATAGCCTGCCGCATCAGTGACGGTGTTTGGAAGCAGAAGGCAGAGGGACAACAGTGCAGAGAGTGGAGACACAAATGCGTCTTTGCAATGCTGAGATGTGATTTCCAAAGTGAAGTTCTGTGTAAGCCATCTGGTGCTGTAGAGGAGCAGAAGAATTTGGCATCAGGCTGTCTTCAATAATGCAAACAGGCTCTGCTGTCAGCACATTGGCACTTCAGGGATTCTGTGAGAATAGATGCAATCATGTAAAGTAAAGTAGCTTATATATATCATCACTTTCAGTTTAAAACAAATCTTTGAAAGTTTCATCCTTTGGATGGATGGATCAAAATCCAGACACTCAAACATCCGTAAAGTTGGCAGATGAACCAGCAGATATTTGATATTTCTGAATCTGAAAAGATAAAAACCTGCTGTCAAATCAGAAGCTGGTGCTAGATGAGCTGCCATAAGAGACATCCACAACCTTCTTCTCCCCAACGGTGTCCCTGTAAATCACTTTCTCCAGCCGTTCTTTTATGTGCTCTGAGAAACATTCACCTCATTTACGTTTGCCAGCAGAGCTAAATCACATTTACAGCTAAAAGACCCAGTCAGAAACAGCACCAGCCTGGATTTGTTCTTCATTTAATGAACAATGCTGAACATGAACCCTGCCATTTAAGGTCTGGCACTCGGTCAAAATAGACCCTTTGATAAATAATCCCACATAAAGTTTGGAATTATGTTAACATAAAAGAAAAATTATTTAAAAGAAACTATTATACTGTCATGTGCATCAGATTTGGTTTGGTTTACTGTCGTTGGACTGAAAAAAGTCAAAGAATCACTGTGCTGAAGTTTTGTGAACTCAACATTACTAAATGTTGCATCAGTTCACAGAGGAAAGTGTTTATTTATTAGTACAAATATGGTAAATCTGTTAATACAGTTACTTGATGGTGGGATGTAGATGTTATACACTGCTCAAAAAAATTAGAGGAACACTTCGAAAACACATCAGATCTAAACGGGGGGGGGGATTATCTTGAATATCCTTCCTGATAAAAAGTAGGTGATGTATTAGTAACAAAATGATGCCACATAATTTGATAGAAATGAAAATTGTCACCCTATAGAGGGGGGAAATCAAAGACACCCAAAAAATGAAAGTGAAAAAATGATGCAGCAGACTGGTCCATTTTGCCAAAATGTCATTGTAGCAACTCAAAATGATTCTCGGTAGTTTGTGTGGCCCCCACGGGCTTGTACGCATGCCTGACAATGTCGGGGCATGCTCCTAATAAGACAACGAATGGTGTCCTGGGGGATCTCCTCCCAGATCTGGACCAGGGCATCATTGAGCTCCTGGGCAGTCTGAGAATCAACCTGGTGGCATTGGATGGACCTAAACATAATGTCCCAGAGGTGTTCTATTGGGTTTAGGTCAGGTGAACGTCAGGGCCAGTCAGTGGTATCAATTCCTGCATCCTCCAGGAACTGCCTGCATACTCTAGCCACATGAGGTCGGGCATTGTCGTGGACCAGGAGGAACCCATGTCCCACTGCACCAGCGTAGGTTCTGACAATGGGTCCAAGGATTTCATCCCGATACCTAATAGCAGTCAGGGTGCCATTATCTAACCTGTAGAGGTCTGTGCGTCCTTCCAGGGATATGCCTCCCCAGACCATCACTGAGCAACCACCAAACCGGTTATGCTGAATGATGTTGCAGGCAGCATAACATTCTCCACGGTATCTCCAGACCCTTTCACATCTGTTGCATGTGCTCGGGTTGAACCTGCTCTCATCTGTGAAGTGCACAGTGCCAGTGGCATAGTTGCCAATTCTGGTGGTCTATGGCAAATGCCAATCGAGCTCTTCGGTGAGCACAGGACCCACAGGGCCCTCAGGCCACCCTCATGCAGCCTGTTTCTGATTGTTTGGTCAAAAATATTCACACCAGTGGCCTGCTGGAGGTCATTTTGTAGGGCTCTGGCAGTGCTCATCCTGTTCCTCCTTGCACAAAGGAGCAGATACCGATCCTGCTGAGGGTTTAAGGACCTTCTACGGCCCTGTCCAGGTCTCCTGGAGTAACTACCTGTCTCCTGGAATGTCCTTCATGCTCTTGAGACTGTGTTGGGAGACACAGCAAACCTTCTTGCAACGGCACGTATTGATGTGCCATCCTGGAGGAGTTGGACTACTTGCGCAAGCGCTGTAGCGTCAAGGTACCGCACCATGCTATCAACAGAGATGTTGATCCAAGCCAAATGAATAACTACAGCAGTAGAAAGTCAGTCAGTAAAAATCAGCCAAAAGAGATGAGGACGGGAAAAAGCATCAGTGACCTCAACCTGGAAAGCCATTCCTGTTTTGGGGGCCATCTCATTGTTGCCCCTCCGATACTCCTGTTGTTGATTTCATTAACAACAAAGCAGCAGAAACTGTTTAACAACCCCCTCTGCTACTTAATTGACCAGATCAATATCCCAGAAGTTTGACTGATAGATTGCTATACTCTGACTAAAAAGTGTTCCTCTAATTCTTTTGAGCAGTACATATATACTTCATAGGAAACAATGACAAAATCCTTCACTTAACAGCTGTGATTCAGTAAAACAGACCTCCTCATACTCACAACAGTCCATCTCTTATTGGCAGAACGGGTCAATACTGGTTGTGTTGGGAGGCATCAATACTAATATGTTTGGTCTGTTATTGCTCCCATCTCCTCACTGTTAAATGAGTAACTATGGCAACAGGATCACCAATATGACACGAAATGAAGAGAGAAACATTTTTCAAGGCTAATTTTAGCAACAGCCTATAGCCATCAGAACAACTAGCACGCTCACTATTTCCTGAGGAAGACAAGATATTAATATCCATGTAATAGGTTGTGACATCATGTTATAACTATGAAAACACACACACACACACACACACACACACATGCTCTATCCTTTATCCTCCCGCTTCCAAGATGACGGAGGAGAAACTCAATCCAGGATTTAAAAATTAATTTGCATTTGCATTTTTTTAACCTGATGAGGGGGGTCATGTAGCATTAGCATTATCATCATTGTTAACATGAGCTTTGGTGGGAAGAATGTATATTTTAAATATGAAACCTTTTCACTGGTTCACTGGATGATGTGTCTGTAATCCCACAGTCTGCTTCAGATTAATTCTGGATTATCAATGTTATTGTGGAGTCAACCCTGCCTCCCCCCGCCTGTCTCCTAATCGCTGTAGTGACCCTCACTTCAGATTACAGGGTGATTATGTGGCACCAGCAGAAAATCACTGAAAGATTAGCCAAAAGTGTTCAAATGTATCCTGATAAACTGTTAAAGCTGTAATTTACTTTTTTATCATGTTTATTAAGAAGCAAAAACATTAAAACAGTTTAAATTTACAGTATTTGTAAATGGTTCATCTGGTGTTAAGGACTAGGAAAAGATGGTGAATCTGTGTGAGTGTGACAACGTAAAAATCTTCATATTCAATAAAACAGAAACAGGGTGACATTGTAGTGAGAACAGCTATTCAGACTGTGGTGATTCTGCGGACGTTTTTGGAGTTTTCTTCCGACGGACACTCCTGGTTGTGTGTGTGCAGAGACTGGCTGCTGGAGGACACCACATCAGGGACCTGGTGGGACAGCAGCACTGAGACAACAGTAACAGAGATGACAACAATGGATTCATAACATCAGGTCCTGGAAACCTGGAGGAACCTGACAGATCACGCGAGACAACAAGACAACAGCACAGGACACGACTGTTGTCTTAGACCAGGGCATCTCTGGACGCTCAAAGGCGGCTTCAACAGTGTCCAAGAGTCATCCACGTTTGGACAGGAAAAGAATATTTTCTCTCTCTCTCTCTCTCTCTCTCTCTCTCTCTCTCTCTCTCTCTCTCTCTCTCTCTCTCTCTCTCTCTCTCTCTCTCACACACACACACACACACACCCACACACACACACACACAAACACACTCACCTTTGTAAAAGTACTAAATTCCATGCTACTTGCATTCTGGCCACCAGTTTCAAGGATTATGGTGTTGGTGTAGCATACATCTGAAGAATAGAATTTTAAAATCTAAACATTTGTTTGTTTGTTTGTTTGTGTTTGTTTGTTTGTTTGTTTTGGTCACCTGATTTATTCTAAAGCTAAGGAAAAATTAAACATCCTATTGATTGAATACTTCATTTAATCAAGGTGTCTTTAAGTTGTTTCCTGTATGTCTCTTTTTATGCACTAAGAAGCCAATAATGAAAATGATGAGAGTTTAGTGTCTTTATTGGTTTAAATCAATGTGATTTATTTTTATCTTGAATTTATTGATCATCAGGTTTTGTTGGGATCAGCAAAAGTTCATTAGCAGCCAGTCATGATTAACACCTTCATTGTGTAAATGTGATGAATGATTCAATTATTATATGCAAATTTTAGCAAATTACACTTTAACTGATGGGTTGGCTCAACAAAAGGAGCAAAAACAGATCCTAACTTCAACTTTAGAATAAAACTTTTTTTTAAATTTCCCAAAACTTCCCAAAATTTTGTTATTGACCTACAGGATTTCATAACTAAAAGTCATTCACTCACCTGTGGAGCCCCCACAAGAGTATCCCAGATTTACACTTCCCTCTGTTGCCTCAGCAACCAAGTCTGTGCCTCTGCCTGATTGGTCCAACCTGCAGGAGCACAACTGAATGGTCCAATGGAAAAGACAACCTTTTGAGAGCCGCTACAGTCAGACGTGGTGAACAGTTCCACTATCACAGAGCGGCACTTTATCTCTGCTGTTTTCACTAGCTCAGATTACAGGTTACAGATGATTTCCTTTAATTTCTCTGCATTAATGAGACCTTTGGCATGGACTAACACCTATTTAGATAGAGAATGAATGATGCCGGTATATGTGGCATTTCAGGTCCATGTGTGTTATTTTTAGGGAGGAAAGATCAAAAGAGCTTTGTTCTCTCTCCTCTCTGGTATTAAAGCAACTCACACAGTTTATCACAGATTATGAAAGAAGAGAGCTTTGACATGAAGGTTCTACCTGAAGGCATCTTCTGAGCTCCGTTCTGAAATGAAAAACAACAAAAGTGAAGATTTGATGGTGAGTGCACGGACTGCAGGAATAGCTGGTGTACATCAGTGTGAAAGTTGCTGTTGCCTCCAGCCAGTTTACTGGGAGCTGGAGCTGTGCATTAATGACTTCTGCAGCATCACACCATCACGGTTGTCTTTGCCAAAGGTTCTCCTGGTAGCTGCTAACACTCCAAGTGTTGACAGTTTCTGCCACCAGCTTTAATTTTAAAAAGAGTAACGTGCGCATTACTGGAGAAGAATAAACATGTTTGTTGATGGTTCTAAACCTGCAACCTGAATCAAACCACTGCTGGTGTTAATGGGCCAGAGCCTTGTAACAGTAACAGGCTGTAACTCCTCAAACCTCAGGAAACCTTCACCTGGACAAGAAGTTCACTAAAATTGACATCAAAAAGCCAAAAACCCAGCTCATCATAAATAATGATGGTTAGGGAACCATCAGCCGAACTAAAGGTCTTCTAAACCGGACCAGAGAACCCAAATGAACTGGTTAAAGTGGGTCAGAAAAGCTTAAATTAATGAAAGGATTTTTCCTGTCTCCTGTTGAAACTGTTATTTCATTTTATCTTCTGACTCCTGAAAAATAAGAAGTTTTCTGCTGACAGCTGATGTTCTGCTGTTAAATGTCCTTGAAGGAACTAGTGTGGTCACAGCGTGTCACCGCCTCCCTCATCATTATATTTTAATCACACATTGTGCATTAAAAATGTGTGTGCGCGTGCATGTGTGCGTGCACCTACTTGCATGTCTCCTCTGTGTGTAGTAGAGGACACAGCCGGTGCAGTTGAGCAGCAGCAGCAGAGCCAACATTGAGGCCACCACCACCAGAGAAACACTACAGTTGTCTTCTTGTAGCACTTCTGTAACTGAGAGACAAACCTGATCTTCAGCTCCAGAAGTTAAACCAACAATCAGCTGAAGCTTTTTTCTGGTATCAATGATCAGAATAAGTTTGGATCCCAATTTTGACAGATCTGCTGAGAGGATATGGGAATCCTTTGGGATAGAGGATGGCTCTGAGATCCCTTTGTGATCCTCACCCACTGTGAGGCTCACGCTACTCTTCAGAGGCTGGGACAGAGCGGACACAGATGCCAAACAGTCCACACGAGAGGTCATCGTCGCTGTCAGGAGAAGGCTGCTGGTCACGGTGAAGACACTGTTGACTGCTTCTCCAGCAGTGACGTTGTAGTCACTCTGGCTCACCTCCAGACAGAAGCAGAGCAGAGACGATTTCAGTTTAATGCTGATGTTCTCACCTTCTCAGGAGCCGAACTCAGCAGCAGCCAAAGATCTTCTCACCTGTTTGCCCTTCACCTGCCACTGTATCTGTGGTTGGGGGTACCAGCCTGCAGCCTTGCACTCGAACAGCACAGAGTGACCCCTAAAGGCCAACTTGTCCTCCCCAAAGATTTGCACACGTCCCTTTTCTGCAAACAAACGTAAATGTGCTCAGATATGTCACACATGGAGGGGAAAAAAAGCAGATGATCGCAAGAAGGTTGGCTGCTCCGTTCGGGGGTGGTTAGTGGCCTGATGGATGATGTAGTGTTGGGTGTTGGTCAAAAACCCTCACTGATGAAGGGCTCTGTGTGTGTGTGTGTGTGTGTGTGTGCGTGTGTGTGTGTGTGTGTGTTTGTGTGTGTGTGTTTGCCTGTTTATCTGCTAAACTGGGGGCAGGCCTGTGGTCATATTTACATCCTCAAACTGGACGATTAAATAGTGAATCAGCCTCTTGGGCTGATTTGTGGTCCTCTGTCCACCCCTATATTTGGAGCTGCAGAGCACAAATCACAGACTTGCTGACTGGTGACTGGTTGTGCCAGCGTGTCCATTTATCTAAAGGTGTGTCAGCACATTCCCAGACCGGAGGCTCTGGTTCACATCAGAGGGACACTGGTTCTGGAACCATGCCGCCGCTGTTACGTGTATTTTAATTATTTAGTTGTACAAAAAGCTGTGTAGAAGGATTCCAAGTGGAGAAGATGTTGAGGAATGACCTGATTTGCTGATATCAGTTGACGTTTTCTGCATGTTGCATTTTAGGCAATATAAGCACCTCCTAATGGAAGCTCCACACCTGTAACAAGACATGAACATACAGACCTTGCACAAACAGATCTGCTGCTTTCCTGTCGATGCCCTGGAGGTCACAGGTCACTCGTCCTTGGTTGAGCCTGGTGGTGTTCTTCAGAATGAAGGTCCAGCTGTTCGGCGAGATCTGCTCAGCTGTCACATTGGGGTTGATGGACGGCAGGAGTCCACTTTCATTTGAGATGGTCAGAACCACCTCAGCGTTCAGTAGCCACACCATCACAGTCCACTGGGAGCTGCTGCTGCAGCAGGTCAACCGGGCCTCGTCTCCCCGCAGGACCGTCAGTGTTTCAGGTGTCAGCGTCACCTGAGCCATAGTGGCTACGAGTCAGAGAGGTCCAGTGAGCATAAATAAACATGTGACAGAACAAGAACATGAATTACACACTCTTAAGCCACAGATAAAATGTGCAAAGATCTCAGCAGCATCTTGATCAGGTTGATAGGTCCAGGAAGAAAAAGGCTAAAAACAATGGACCAGGAAACACTTCTGTAGCCACGGTGTGGAATCATGAAAGAGCAAAATGAGTCGGCCAGATTACAAATTTATTTCCAGCTTATTTCCAGAAGTCTGTGTGTCCCCGTCCCCTCACCACCGACTGGACATTCACCAAGCAGATAAATTAATGATTTTAGAAGTGAGGTGTCTGAGCAGCCTGAGTAAAATACTTCAGTTTACACCTTCAATGCTGCTGGACAGCAGGAGCATCCAGAAAGAGAGGACGTTCATGTCTGATCACTTCAGTCTGTCCATCGTCCGGAATCCCCTGGACCTACATGGAGATGTTAGACAGAGGCTCATGTCACTGTTGAGGCAGAAATAAAGACTAGCCAAGCTGTAAAGACAAGGTCAGGAACATTGAAACTATGAAAAAAAGTCACATTTTAGTGAATTATAAATCTTTACAAAATTTAAGTTCCAATTTTACAGTGAGATGGTGCTGTGAGAAAGAAAAGCAGGTTAAGAAGATGCTGTTAGACCAAAGTCTGGGCTGAACCAAGGTAAAAAAAAAAAAAGAAAAGACGGCTGACCAGAAATGTTCACCTCATTCTGGAACGTACACCTCAGACGTGAAAGAAACCAACAACTCCGGGATAAAATCCAGCTGAAGTCAAGCTTGAATCAAGAACGTCTTCAGCCCAGTGTGTGTGTGTGTGTATGTGCTCATGTGTCTCACCAGCGGCTGCTTGGCGGTTGCACACTGTTGTCTCTTCCTCGTGCTTGGTGACCAGCAATGCCGCCCAAAACTGTCCTGTTAAATATTAGCTTGCCTGCTGGGAACTTTGCTCCACAGGACACACACATGTAAATAGGAAGAATGACTCAGACCCCAAGCACGGGCCCCTGGCTGTCATCTCACACACCACAACTGAATTCATGTGCACCACAGGATGAACCCAAACATGCTGGTGTTTCTGTGAGCAGACACACAGCCAACACAGTTGTGCTTCCTCTTGAACCTGCTACATTTCGCCGTGGAGCATCTAATTCTTCAGGCCTTTGGAGGATGGACACTAATTTGTATCCACAGCAACTGTATTCAGCATTTTCTGACATCTGAATTGTCCACTAGATGGCGTTTTCAGAAGCCTTTGACATGAATCTGCTACTGTACTGCTCTATGTTACACTGACCAGTAAATGTGGGTCGATGGGACTCATCAAACCAGAGTGACATCTCTCCAGTTAGCATCTGTGGGGCTGGACGACAGGGCCAGTCCCAGCTGACCTTGGGTGGGAGGGGCCTGCAGGTTATCGGGGTGAGATAAACATAAATGAAGGCCATGTTCTAAGACTGTACAGAGATGCCTCTGTCTCTCTCTCTCACAGACACACACACACACATACAGACAAACACACACATGCACACACTCATGCACACCCACAACAGTTGAGAATGTACTTTTACAACCAGTGTGCTATTCATGTGCGGGGATGCAAACACACAACCACATCTTCTTGAATGATTCAAATGCTGTTGGTTTTTGCTCTCAGGGAGTTATTTCTGTATTTTATAGCGATGGCATCATCAGATGATGACATCACCTGATGTCATCATGGCACAGCTCTAAAGAGACCCATATTTTTACACAGCCCAGACTTGTGAACATCTGTCATCACCTAATTTCTCCATCACAGCTTTCATTTTAATGTGCAGCTGTATTTTCTACCGGTAAGCCTGCAGACAGATATAAAGTTTGTGTAAATGTAAATCATTTGCTGTAAATACCTGATGCCCCCTCCCCCACGGAATCTCTCAGGTCAGTTGGTCTCTGGCAGCTCTATAAGTATGCAACAATGTAGGAGTTAATAATAAAAGAATGGAAGGAACCACAGAGGGATCACAAATCAGTCAACTTTATTGCATTATCGGCAGTTTAGACATTCAGTCCCATATTTCCATCTTCACTGGACAAAGTGCATTGATGAGACAGTCGTGCTGCAGGAGACATGTTGGTATTGTTTTTTGCCAGTTTTCATGTGGCAATTAGAAGACTTATTCAGCATGTACACACTCAGTATTCAGAGGGAGCTGTACAGACACACATTGTTATAATTGCTGTAATAACAGAAGACTGTGAGGTGAGAGATGAACCTGACATACACTGAAGGTATGGCAAGGTTCCACAGGCTCCTTGTGTTTGAAAACATCTAAAATATGACAAATATGGTTCAATTTAACCAAGACTCTGTTCTTTATTTTATAAAAGCAATAAAAATAAAGCTACTATTTGAACTTTCATCAGCCACTATTTGCAAAATATAAAAATTAAGTCAACATTGCAACAAGTAACAGTTGTGAGTTCGGACTTCTCAGTTTCCAGTAAGGCCCAGTGCAGCTTTGGAGAGGCTAAAAGGGGCTGAGGGGTTCTGGCATCAGAGGAGAGGAGCAGGAGGCTGAAACAGAAGATAGACAACATGAGAGGTCGCATGACTGCATTGCCTATGTCTGCTGAGCCACCACCAGCACCTCTGGGAGCCACATCTGTAGCTCACTTGGCAGCCTCTGCTAACAGGGCCTGACAGCCCCTGCAGGGGTCGGGGAGGAGTAGAGAGCGGGGGTGACAAATGCCAATCGGTCCTCCCATTACTGGCTAACCATTCCCTCACACTGTTTCAAATAGATCTGACCAATCAGAGCATTTTTCTGTGAGTTTATCCAATCAGCAATGACCGTGAGATCACCAACTGAACATTTTTGTAAAGCTGATGTTACAAAATACTCATGTTACAACTATCACAGGTAATACCTGAATTTTCTAAATGCTGCTGCTGACACATACATACACAGCAATGAAGACAGTATTTAACTGCTCACGCAGCTGTTTAAAAAATGAAAAGACAGATTAAATTTGGTGTAACCTGGAAATGGTGTTACTAATTATTCCTACAGTTTAAACGAAATGAACAGTTTTACTGCTCTCCAGTGGTGATGAGGGGTAGTGAGAGTAGACAAATGAGAGGACGGAGAAGCAGCTCACCTGAATCCAAGTCAACATCACCGACGTCACCTGGATTTAACTACTCAGCCTCTACTTCCTGTTGAAAAAAAACACATATCTTCATTGTAAAATGCGCTGGTAATAGAAAATATGGCAGAAAACAATGGCAGAAATGTCTTTAAATTAATGTCTCAATCATCACCAAAATAGGAAAACGTTAGGTTATCATGGGATAGTTACGGATATTAGGGTTGTTCATTATTTATTCACTCTGATAAACTAGTGAAAATCTAAACCACAGATCAATGATCAATAGCATGTGTGAACTGGAAACAGTGGGATTCAGATGTGGGTAAAGTCGGTTATCCTTAGATGTGTATTTGGGTCACTCAGGCAGCACGCGGTCCCTTAACACGACCTGTTCTTCTTCTGCCTCTTCTTCTTCTCCCTATGACAAATTAAAAAAGAAAAAGACAAACATGTTGTCTGTGAGGCCAACATCTGAGGGAGAGTGAGACGATCAGTGCACGATTAGTGAGCTGAAAGGAAGCCACCATGCAGGTCTCTGCTGCCATCTTCTCAGATACAGTATATCGATACTTAAAAAATCACCAAAACAAACACTAATGAATTCAATGAGCTGCTTTATAAGATCCCATAATTCATAGCAGGCAACCAAAGAGTAACGTAAATATACCTCTTGTGCTTCAGCCTCTTCTTCCTCCTGTAGATGACAAACATAGAAACATTAAAGTTAGAATACAATGAGCTGTGCTTGTTGCTCATGTTGCCATGCAGCTGGTGAGCAGTTATCACCATGGAGATGAGCTCACAGACATCCATGCAGCACACTAGAGGATGGAGGGAATAAAGACTGAACTCTGACCGAACGATGCCCCAACAGAAGGATGTCTCCCTCATTCTACTCACATCTGCCCAAGATGTCGACTCATTTATTTCAGCGATATGCTAGAAGAGCTAGAAGAGTCAAAACTCACTGAGTTAAATCTTACTAACTTTAGTTGCACCTTCTCTCCCCCTCCCACGCAGCAGAAGCTTTACTGCTCTGTCAGTGTGAATGTGCGCTTAAAGCTACAACCGGTACATTTGAATCTGACACAGATTCACAAGTTGGTGCACCAGAATCACCGTTCGGGTCTGAAAGAACACCAGGTACTGAGATGGGGTGTGGTTGAGGGTCAAAGACATCATTTTCGGTGTAAGAGGACACCAATGCTCACTCCACACACTGCATCCTCCATTGATTTTCCCAGTAAGGTAATCACAGGCAGGTGGGAGCAGCTTTGGTGTCGCTGCTAATGCACCACGAACCTGTTGGCCACAATGAAAAAAGCAAAAAGAGCAGCAGCACCGGAGCTGGATGCACTAAAAGAGAAGGAAATGAACACACATGCTCACTGAACAGCCAAGTGCAACCAAACTAAGTACAGACACACGGAGGGTTCCACAAAGGCTGAAAAGAATAAAGACTGTTGAAGTGACCGAGACTGAATCAAGTCCAGGTTCTTCCTGCATGGGAAGAAAAGCAGACGACAAATCACTAGAGACAGAGAGAGAGAGAGAGGCTGTTTCAGCAGGGATGCAGAGAACAGCAGCTAATGTCACGGTACAATCTGCTGTCAAACATCTGACAACATCTGGATCTGAATCAGCACACACGTTAGTGGAAAAGAGACATTCTTGAACCTCCACCTCATCATCATCTGGATTATTTGACTTGTGAACAGCTGAATGTCGGAACAGTTCAACAGCTGAACTGACTGACTGACGTATGACTGACTCTTCCTCAACCCAACAGAAACCTTTTAGAAAGAACTACCTGCAGAGCTACATGCACAAAGCTTTTCCTGTCCCATCTCAGACACCAATAGAAGAGTTCCAACAATTCTGTGGCCTCCAACAAAGATGGCATCCTGAGAGAGGAGAGAGGGAGAGCTGCTCACCCTCACAACTCTAAATCAGGAGGATCTCTGAGCTCACAGAGCTCATCCGTTCAAGATCTGTACAATTATCACAGCATCTAAGAGTCAACATCACTTTTGCAGCAGGGTTGCTATGAGCTACTGATGGTCTCCACAGAGAGCAAACAGTAAGCTGACTGGTTGTGTCTGACATCTTTTCATTTCTTTAACATTTGAAACAAAGTTTGTTGTTAAAGGACTAAACAGAAGGAAAGTATCGAAAGGAATGTGTGAGCTGGTGCAGGAAGCACTACAATAACTGAAAGAGGAGGGAAGGAAGGAACAATGTGAGCCCTATAATATCGCTAGATTGTACCTGAAGCTGTTGGAGCTCTTCTTCATCCTATGAGGAAAATAGATATTCAGTCAGCAGGCTGCAGGGAAGAAAAGGAAAATCAGCAGCATGCAGAGAGAAAGAAACGGGGAGAGAGAGGGAGAGAGAGAGAGAGAGAGGGCAGATGAGGCTGTCGGGACGCAGAGCTGGATGTGAGCAGAGAGACAGAAAACAATGAGGTTAAGGAACGGAGTGAAAGGCGATGAGGGGAGGATGAAGAGGTGAATGGAGAAAGAGTTGGAGGGAAACCGAAGACCCAGACCCCATTGCAGCCCCACCTCCCCAACTGTTGATGACTGAGACACTTGTTACCTCTGAGTGCAAATCCTCTTCATCCTGGAGGAAGCAAACCCAGATATGGACAAAAGAAGGGGTCAAAGGTTAAAGAACACGTGCAGGAGGGGTGGAGCTGGTATAAAGAGCAGCAGAATGTCCTCTGACACAGGACAAAGGGACTGGAATACAAATCTAAAGCAGTAAAAGCCCTCAAGTACAAAAATAACAATAAAATCTTCCCAACAGAGGAACGTTGCTCCAAAGGCTGCTCACGTCTTCATCCAAGTCAAAACAGGACGTAACTATAAATGATGCCATAAGTACAGATGAAACACTATATAACACTTCATATTTGTAACCAAATATGTTGTCTCAGCATCAGTGTTGTCTTCATGATCTGTGATGAGAAAGACCTCATTGACAACGTGAAGCCCTTCAAAAAAGGTCCTGTTATGAAGAAAAACCTTCATGAAATGATCCCACTGAACAAAACATGCGACATGAAGACAACAAAGGAGAGCCAATGTGACTGTATTATCCAAGAGCTAATGCTAACAGTTTATTACATGCTAACAGGTTTCAGGAGTCTGGGTGAGAGAAGATAGATGAGAGTTGAGGATCAGACAGTAAGTCCACTGGCTAGATGTGACTCCAGAGGTGGCTGCTGAGGGAAGGATTAGCTACAATATGCTGATGTTCAGAGGGAGATTTGGGATGTTCTGAAGTCTGTGTCGGTATTTCAAACTTACCCGGTCATCATCAGCTTCTTCGTCCTGCTGAGGAGGAGAGAAACATTTCATCAAAGCTGTAGGCATCACTGCAGTTTTCAGAAAGGCTTCATGTTCCTACCTGCTCATCTTCTTCAGCCTGGGCCTGCTAATAGAGAGGACAGGACAGAGTCAAATACCTCACATGTATCTGTGAAACACTCACAGGCACAACCGGACCGGGATGCTTTAACACTGAGGGGGTGTGCAGAGAAATGCAGGAGAATCATCGACACATGTGGAACATCTGCATCAGCAGAACACAGAAGCACACAGGGGCAAATATGAGGGCAGGGCAGTTAAACATCTCACCGTGCTGGAAAAATGATGAAAACTACAGAGATTGAGTTAAAATGCAACCTTTCAAGGAGATGCAGGAGCTACAGATGGAATGTTTAAAGAAGAGATGACTTAAAGTATAGACAGGCATACTGGGGGGAGGAAAAACAGCATTCCAGGAATGATGAGAAGATTGAGGAAAACTAGAGAGAACGAGTTAATTATGAGGGCCGACACTCAAAGGTGGAACCTCATCTGTTTCTTCTAATTCCTCATCTTCGTCTGCAGGGGCCTCTTCATCTGCAGCCTCACCCTCTTCCTCCTGGCCACTCTCACCTTCCTCCTCTCCACCATCAGTCTGGGTTTCCCCGTTGCACTCCTCCACTGGAACCTCCTTATCAAGTAATGAGAGCAACAGCTGGCGATTAAAACGTGCTCAACAGCAGCCAGACATTGGACGGTCATTGTCTCATCTGCTGGGACATCCTTACGCTGCAAAAGATGCATCGCGTTAACACTCATCCGCCGTTCAGTTTAGCTTAGCGTAGCTTAACATCGCTTAGATTTGCTAGGCTAAATGCCTGAAAACAAAGAGACATTAGCAACAACCTTCACCCACCAGAACCTGCTTTGACATGAAAGGATTAAACACCAGTAGTACTGAGGTTCAACTCCAGTTCCGACGAGGTGAAGTTATTAAAGCTGCTCTTGTGTAAAAGGGACAGAATGCCATTATCATCCTTTTCAGCTTATATTTAGACAATCACACACCGGCCAATACCTGGACTGACACTAAACTTTACTCTAATTTAGCAAATATTCTTTCATTTTAAAATTGAAGTCTGCAACAACAAAATGGGAAAGTTGAGGAATTCCACTGGTGGATATTTTTTGACATTCTCTTTAGTGATGCCATCATCTCCAGACCATAATAGCATTAAAGGATTCAGAGAACCTGGACAAATCTGGGCATGTAAGTAGCAGAGCTGGAAACCGTCAAATGCCCGTGACCTCTGACCCCTCAGAGGGTAGCGCATTAACCACCTCCTCACACCGTAGATGTTACCAGGTGGGTTCAGGAACCACCAGCAGGAACCATCAGCAGCTCCTGCAAGCGCAGGATTCACCTCCTCACACACTGGAAACCATCTCAACAACAGCCAGAAACCAGCCTGCTTCTCAGAGCCCTCTGAGATGGACAGACAGACTCAGAGAAGACAAGTGTGCTGTGGTCCCACCTGTCCACATGCTAGAGTCCACGTCCACCCGTGGATGCTGTGTCCTCCAGCCTAGAGGAGATGATCAGCTGATCGTGCCTGTCTCTAGTTTTCAACTGAACATTTTTCTACAGGATTTGCAAATGATTTTATTCTGTTTTGATGTTGTTGTAAATTACTTCTTTGAGACTTTAATTGAGCCACGTTTCAATACGACCCTCTACGATTCCTGACTTGCTGCATGTTGACTTTAGCTCTGAGATGAAAAAACATTTTTGCTTTCTTTTTCTTTTTTGCCTATGTCTGCTGAGCCACCACCAGCACCTCTGGGAGCCACATCTGTAGCTCACTTGGCAGCCTCTGCTAACAGGGCCTGACAGCCCCTGCAGGGGTCGGGGAGGAGTAGAGAGCGCGGGTGACAAATGCAGTTTAAAGCTGTAGCCCTTTAAAAAGGCAGAAAAATGTAATTGGAGTGAGGTGAAATGATCCCCCTGAAAATGAGCAACAATGTTCAGGAAGAAGAAAAGAAGCAACAACTTCCATCCACCCATCAGCTGAAGTGATTGAACACATCAGCATGTCTTTTTAGTTTAGCTCCTCTGCTAAAATCAATCAATGAGTAGGGTGCAGATTTCACAAAAAAACCTTCTGTGGACATGAATATCCTGTAAAATAAAGAGAAAAGCCTTTGTACAAGTTTAGGATAAGTGTTAAGATGGAACTGTTAAATGCGTGGAAGGGCAGCTGAGCTGTGTGTTAGAGCATCATGGGAAAAAGAACCCTCAAAATTAAACCATAAGGATGAATCCATGGGTGATTGATTAGTGGCTGTGATGGCTGAATGGAGCAGGCAAGAGGAAACTCATGATCGTGTGATGGAAAGAAAAGAGAGAGTGGATTTACTGTTGGATCATCAGCGCTGCCATCAGCTCCTTCAGTGTGAGTCCCGTTCTCCACAATGTGCATCTGCTGTGCCTCCTGCCACCATAAAAGTGTATAAAAAGACCAAAACACAACTTTAAACAGGCTCATTCACACAGGCATCCCTGAAAATACTCCAGGAAATGATGTCATTGGAATATTTCAACTTTGGAATCTTGTTATTGGCCTTTAGGCGTGACCGCTGGACGTGCAGCCAAAGCAAAAGCTGAGCGGCTTTTTACCGCCAGAACAGCTCCAATAAATCAGCCACATTATTTTAAAACATAAAGTCATCCAATCATGCAGGACTCTCATCGTGTCCACAACTGTCCTCCAAGTGCTGCTGAGAGCAAGGAACACAGAGATGAAGACAGTCAGATTTCAGCACTGTAGAAGAAAAATGGCCTGACCTTTGACCCAGGAGGAGGAGGCAGACCCAGGAAAGCGAACACTGTGTTGTCCTCCTTAGCATTGAAGAACGTGTCATAGTCCTGCACACAAACACACAAACACACACAGGTTTGAGGAGCCACCACTCTGTCCTCTCTACTGGTTTTATACTGGTCTGGTTTTACACTGGTCTACGTCAGTGGTCACATCCACCAGGTGGTTTTTACTTGAAGGATAATAAATTCAGAGTTTTCCCTTTTTTTAAATAAAGAACATTTGAGGGGGGCATTTAAAAGCCCTCTAATTTTTCCTGCTCCATGGACTCTGGGTGCTTACTCCACAGTAGCTGTCGTCATTGAAGATCTGGGGGGGGCAGCGGGATGCCGTTGCTGGGCTTCATTTCTGTGGGAACGTTCTGCCTCATCCACATGCGGTTCTCCTCATTGCAGGCGATGTCCAGCTCCGTGTAGTCCACCTTCAGGGCCTCGAGGAAGCCAACCACATCCTGCTGTTTCTTTTTGATCTGCAAGGTGGAAGAAAAGCACAAATATCAGAGCTGAGAGCACTAGAACCAGGGAGGTGTGCATGGGTTTCATGTATGTACTGTATAAAAGTCATCAAAGTCTGAAGGTTTTAGAGATAAATCTCCCCAAAAAGTGCAGGTCTTTGATACATTCCATCACTTTCCACACACAACACTTTTGATCTGATTTAAATGATACTGGGTTTTTTGACAGAACTAAGTTGTTTTCTTGGCCCCGTCACTGAGGGGGGAGCTTTCCTGAGGTCCTTTATCGGTGTGAACAAACATGTCGCCCCCATGAACCAGCTGGAAGTGTTTTGTTAGCTTTGCCAAAAGTAGTGAGTGGAGGATGGATCCATTCTGCTACAGTTACCAACAAAGAGTGGAGAGACTTGAGTGGTTGTGTTTGGGGACAGAATGCAGATATTAAGTATTGTGTGAGACCAACACCCTCCCTGGAGCGCTGCACCCTGTGGGCTGGGGAGAGGCCCCCACTTTTTCTAGAAAACCCGCACATACACCAGACCAACCCCAACAACTGAACATTCCTGATACTGGGAATCTTCACACGGACAAGCTGAGAACACAACAGGCAGCGTTTGGAAAAGAGTGACGTCAATATTGAATGAGCTGAGACAGAAGGTGAGTGACAGCATAAATTCTTACCGCTGTGGATCCAGAAGAAGTTGCCAGAAAGACCTTAATCACCATGTTTGTTACAGATTTTACAACTAATGTTGCTCTTAAAGGAGCAGACTGCCTCCTCTATTATTAGAGCGCACCCAGCAAGGAGACAGCGCACACGCACGCAACGCACACGGGGAGAGAGAGAGAGAGAGAGAGAGAGAGGGAGAGAGAGAGCAAGAACCTGGGTTATTTTTGTCCCCCCTGGTGCAGGATTGGAGGTTTGGCCCCTGTGGGGCCCCCACCGCCCACCCTGATTGGCAGCTTCAGTTGTCTGTCCCTGCAGGAGACGGTGAATTATTCCCTCTCTCTTTGCTGAGTGCATATATGGACAGAATAAGTACTGAGCAGCACCATAGGCTGGACACGGACTCAGACATTTTCTTCCCGAAATTCACTTAAAGGTTTATTCCGATTTATTGTTGTAGATTATCTGTGTGCGTGTGTGCTTTAAAACATTTTTAACGCACACACACTGTAATGGTAAAACTTTATGAAGGTACCATAGCTGTACACGAGTCCTTAAACCATTATTAATCATTGCTTTTTAGCTGTGGCTGCAGAGCTGCATGAAGCAACCTTTAGCACCTATTTACTGACCGAACAAGAGTTTAACTGATAAAACAATCCAAGTATTGATGTTATATATTCAAATCGAGCTACATTCTTTAGAGTAAAACCTCATTAAGTATAAATAAAATTGAATTGTGGTTTCTTTTACTCAGAAAGATGGATGTTTCACTGCCCTCCAGAAAACTGACATCTGAATATTATAATATAGTCTCATTCAGTATTAAACGAGGTTCATGTTGAGAATTCAATAAATGTGTTCTAGTGCACTTTACAATCATTTACAGCTCCATCAATCATTTGTTATTAGTTGTAAATGTGTATTTGATAAATGTGAGACCTGATCTTCTCAAAGCTGATGTGTAACGGCACGCAACGAGTCTCCTGCTCCGACACACGGTGGCGCTGCAGCACCTCAGCCTCTCGTTGTCCATGAACAGAATGAAGAGCCCTACATTCATTTTTATTCTAACGTCTTTCAGTTTCGGAGTTTAATGTAAAAATTATATACAACCAAAACTTACACTTCACATCAGAGTGTAACTTCACATCACTACATTAACACGAACACACACACACGAGCACACACACACACACACCGAAAGTGAGCAATAAGTTAACATAAGGTTTAGGTTTTCTAGCTGATGGCATGAAGACCCAACGTGATGACTTTGTTGCAAACTACCAACCAACAGGTGATTCCGACTCCACCTGAGAAAAGAGAACAATTCCATTATTGACACACAAACACTGGGCGGACTCTAACTGTGCTACACGGGGGGAAAGCCTAAATACCTGCCACTCCAGTGGGGAAGGCCACCAGACGCTCCACGGGGGCAATCCATTTACTGGGAACCACAGTCACTGGATCAGAGTAAAACTTCCATATCAAGGAGATCATCAGAGCGGCCTGAGTCAAAGATAATGAGTTTTTTCTATGAACCAAGATATTCTGTCAGAAGATTATGCCCGAATGAATGGTTCTTCCATTTTCACCTACCTGCAGGATATAAAAGACAATGTTGACAACCCATTTCATTTTGGCCTGCTGGGCTGTTCTTGATTTGACTGCAAGTCAGGAAAAACAAAACAAGCACAAGTTTCATTAGATGTAATTCAAAGGGCTGAAACTAGGGAGGCAAGTTCTAATTTCACATACTGTTTACAAAATGATGTAAATCAGAAAGTGCTTGTGCACTGCAGCATAACTTTATTGAACCAAATTTCCATTTAGCAACTTCCTTTGGTAACAAGAAGCAGCTGACAGTGACAGGCAGCACCAGCTGTTCACCCAGAGTGCTGAGAATGTGTGTAGACACCACTTCCTTCTGTAGGGTCAACGTATGAATCTACTGCAGAAGCAGAAACAGTCTTCTGGCCCCTCCACCCCCATGAAGCCCAAAGATGAAAACAGAAAAATAAATCAAGTTCTCTCAATTGCAAAAGTGATTTATTCCTCACTAAATCCTGCTAGTGTGTGTTCTAGGGAATCCTGCATGTCTCCTACCATGTGTTTTCAGCTTGTCTGTCATTTTGTTGATTTTGCGCTCCAGCCGGGCATGTCTGGCAAATTCATCCATCATGCTGATTGTGGACTGCTCCTTCTTCATTTCATGGATCTCAGCCCTCATCTCGCTCTCTTGTTCAGCATCTTTCTGGACCAATTTAGACAGCTTGAATGGGGGAAAAAAAAACAAAAAACAACGTATCAAGAAAAGGGAATTGTGGCGACCTAAGTCAAAATAAACACATGATTAAAGCGCATGAATATGTGTTACGAAAATAATTATAAATGGAGGATACATGTGCTTAATTTCAATTAAATTATTTTATCATCATAATGAAAGCTCACCCTTAGAATTTCACAATTTGACTCATCAGCGAGCTAGCTAAGAGAAGCTCTTTAAAGTCAGGGGCAACTAATTTTGCAATATCATCGACATTAAAGATAACCACTTTACCTACTGAATATATAGATCGTACTTACAAAAGATGAAATAGACGGTAGCAGTGTCTTCATGAGATTACAGAGAAAAACAGAACCAAGCACAAGAAACCACGCATAGCCGGCCGCCATGTTGGCTCTTCAGTGGAGCTTTTAGCCTGATCTGCACCCGGAACCTGAGCGGCTCGGTTCATTTCTGCGCATGCGCTAACCTGTGCGTTACACATATGCGTCAATGAGACAAGACAGTATAGACATCAATTTTGAAAAACATCACGCATTTGTAATCATCCATCCATCCATCCATCCATTCTCTCCCGCTTATCCGGGGTCGGGTCGCGGTGGCAGCAGCCTAAGAAGAGAAGCCCAGACTTCCCTCTCCCCAGCTACTTCTTCCAGCTCATCCGGAGGGATCCCCAGGCGTTCCCAGACCAGTCGAGAGACATAGTCTCTCCAACGTGTCCTGGGTCTTCCCGGGGTCTCCTACCGGAGGGACATGCCCTGAACACCGCACCAGGGAGGCGTCCAGGGGGCATCCTAACTAGATGCCCAAGCCACCTCATCTGGCTCCTCTCGACGCGGAGGAGCAGCGGCTCTACTCCGAGCTCCTCCCGGATGGCAGAGCTTCTCACCCTATCCCTAAGGGAGAGCCCAGCCACCCTACGGAGGAAGCTCATTTCGGCCGCTTGTACCCGTGATCTTGATCTTTCGGTCATTACCCAAAGCTCATGACCATAAAAAAAAAACAAATTAAGTCAACAGGCAATAAACAGTCGGTAATTAGTATAAATACATATTGACAAATTAATAGATCCAAAATCCCATTTCAATTTGTCAAACTACTGATGTGTATTAACTATTGCTGGTCTTGTATTTAAAGGTTTGCCCAAGAGAAAAGAGCATTGAGTGAAGTGCCATGTTTTTAGATAATGATTTCCAGTGGGGAATCAAGGCACTTGAGAGCTCTGATTTGTCTTCCTTTAATGAAGGTTGTTGGACTGTACAGTAGTAATACAAGGTTACGTAACATCTCAAAGTCAAAGTTCAAACTCTGGAATCCAAAACATCGCAAAAATATTCTTCCTTGGCTCATTATCAACATCAACATTTTCTGAAATATGCATTAAAATTCGTTAATGACTTGCGGAGTTCTTTGCTAACGGATAAATAAACACCGGCTGCCACGTGACCTCCTTGGTGGCGTTAAATTCTTATCCTTGTCCTTTTTGCTATTGTCCTTCATAAAAGCCAAAAATGGCTCGAAGAATGTTAATTGGTTAGCGCATGCGCAACTGTGACATGGCGCATATCCGGCACTGAGCTGCTGGGACGCACGAGACGGAAAACTGACGTCACCCAAGACGAGTTCGTGTACATTCAACCTATGGCGCAGATACACTTTACCCATTCATCCATGCTAATAGACGAAAGTAAACCGAGGTTATTGAGACCGATTAACTCATTGAGTCATAAACCTTAACATACATATACCAGGGGGATACATCAGGGGATGATGCCAGTTTTCATAAGCATCAATATAACGTCTAACAACCAAATAGGTTGTAAAACCGTTCATGTCACACGTCTCAGGGGAACATCCTGTGACAATAAAAGAAGGAAGAGTCGGCTGGTGTTGACTGGCGTACGGTGCTGCCCACACAGGTGAGGTGTTATGGTTCAAAAATGTGGAGCCTTCACATGAAAGCCAATCACTGGGCGCCAGGGGCGGGATATGCCGCTGCCTGCTAGGTTGGTAGGATAAGGGCTAAAATGTACCGTGAGGGGGGATCCAATCCGGTTTTAGCTAGATTTTGTCCTGCTCAGGCGTTTACGTTAACGCACTTTTCTGAAGGTGAAGGGAGGCAGAGATAAAGAGTCGATTTTCTTCGCTGACCCGCAAAAGGTTTTGCTCTTCTCTTTCTAAATCGAACAGCTGACGAACAAAACAGGGGACCATGGTGCGGAGAAGGGTGAGTTGGTCGCACGGCTGCATTTGCAACATTTTTCGATGCGCCGATCTCGGTTTTCGAATTGTCCGGACTTGCATGTTTCCACAGCGAGTGAGCCACATTTACTGTACTCGGGTTAGCCGCTAAAAACAGGGAAGTGGCGCCCTTTGGTCGAATAAAATAGATTGTACATCTATTCCCACGTTTTACAAACCCAAGCATACGTGCCGTCCTCGCTTTTATTCGCAGACGTGTTTTTATGCACCTTTCTTGGTGCGGGCGTGAATATGAGCCGACGAACAGGTTGCCACTTAAAGAAAATGTCTTGCCGAAACGCCTGCGGGTATTTGGACCTAATCCCGGCTTTATGCTCCTGCATTAGAGCAACTCTTATTTTTAAGTTCCGAATTTGTCGGCGTGTTTTATGTGTACGTGCTGTGGAGATTTTGACTTTATTGTGACCCGCCGAGCGCCACCGCCGAGATCTGCAGCGGCCGCACAAACTCTTCGCTATTAGTCCGATTATCCGATTAACTTAAACTTTGATGACTCCCGGCTGCCTCCGTGAATCGTGAGTTTTTCGCCGGCAGCAGCTGCTGGCGGCAGAAATCCGAAGGAACATTTGAGTAGAAAGGTGGCAGCCCGGTCTTCCACCAAGCTTGTATAATTCCTTTCTGATTTAAGGGGAGGGAGAGGTGCCCATCCCCCTTCACAACACACCCACATGAAGCGCTTCTTTACTCTGCCTTCACACTTTTGTTTTGTCGCTGTCTCCCACAGGCTGCCAGGGCTGCAGAGGGGAGTACAGAGGTCAGTATCTACCAGAGCAGAAAGGATTCACTGCTAGAATTCACCTCTTCTTTAGTGCAGCGCAAATCCGATTCTTCAAGTTAGAGCAGATTAATGACTGATCATAATAGGGGCTGTGATCCGATCATTACCCAAAAGGACACCGATTTATTCACAGGCATATAATAAATAAAAATATCATATTTTGCATGTTTAAATGGTAATTTATTAATATCAGCAATGGTTTTCTTAAAAAAAAAAACAGTTTGGAGACAATCTTTATATTTTATTTGGACTTTTCTGTATTAATATACACTAATAATTCTCTTCTGGATTAGCAGCCAATGCTGGCTACAGACAATTAACTCCAATTCTACAGAATTTTTATCTATGTGTTTTAGTTTTAACCTTTTCCCAGACTTAATCTTACCTTTGTCTGTAGTGAAATAGGTTTGGAAAGCTCAGATGCTGTTTTCAAGTTTAGTTTGTATTTCTGGTATTTGACAGAAAGTCAACTAACATCTGTCTAAAGTCTTCAGATGAATGTTCTGAAACTACCAACACACAAATGTGCATGTTATTACTTGTTTGTTTACCCCATTGTGTAATTACATTTGTAGCTGATGTTAAACACAGGGGGCAGTGTAGTCCAGGAAGTATTGAAGTTCAAACCTCAGGCTCCACCAATTACAGATCTTACTCTGACCCTATAGGGTTGTAGGTAGTGAAACTGGGTTTGTTTCTTCACATAAACCACACTTCAGATCACTGGAAAATAAGGGCATGGTTTTCACGGTGCAGCATGCCGCTGATTTTAAATTGTGTAAATGCTCAGGTCACAACAACCATATGGTAGCATGGAGAAGATTATGTGATGACTTAAGACAGACAGGCCTGCTCATTCATTATTTGAGCTAAGCTAATTAGCAGGGGGTTATTTTTATGCATCTCTGGTTACTGCACAAAGAAAAATCTCTGTATCCATATCTGGAGGAAAGGAAGGAGGCAAAAAATGACACTTGTGTGTCCCTTTAGATGTACCGTACATATTTTACCTCAGATACGGATTTTTTTGTTTGTTTGATTGTTATTAAATGAAACAAGTGAAAGTAGAACACAGACAAAACTTTTCACATAAGAATCCAAATAAGATTCAAATTAGTTGCTAGCACTAATATTTGTCCTTATGTCAACATTTCTGGTCTTTTGAGCTAACCATGTTGGGATTTTTTTTGCTGTATTTTAACCTATTTGTTTTTCTGCAGCCAACAAGAAAATCACAACGGCTGAGTGATGTAAGTTCCACAGATAGTAACACCATAATGATGTGTGCTGCACTTGTGTGCTTGCAGAAATGTAATGCGGTTAAATGTTGTTTTTTTACAGAAAGTGCAGCCGGCTCCAACACCAGAAAAGAAAAAGGTGAGGGATTTACTCTCAGCCCTGCCTCTCACCTGGAGGCAGAGGGATGAGGCTTCAGGCCCTCCTGCGACCCCGCTGAAGGCCCCATTATGCTTCTGTCTGGCCTGTTTGCAACGTGAACACCTTTCCTAGCTAGATCACGTTCATTTCAGCTTCTGGACATTGTTGTCTGTGGTTACAGTGACAAGGCTGTAAGGAACACAACAGTAGGCTAAGTTAATGTCTCTGTTGAGACACTGTCACTTTTAAATCATTGTGAATGAGGAAGCCACCCTGACCTGAACCCAACCTACCAAGAGTACCCATCAGTGCTGTTCGCAACACACCAATGATGTGTCGACTGGGTCACACGCTTAGTGTGGTAGGTAAAAAAAAATTCATCAGGCATCAAATTCAGTTGGCTAAAGTGACAGGCCAATTGTACTTTTTACATTCGAGAAACCCATTTAGAAAGACAGAAACATGAGTGGGAACAGGCTCAGTGGCCAGGCAGGCTCTTCCCTTGTACTTGTTTATTCTCTGAGTAACTGAATTGAATATATTGATCTGCTTTGTTTCATTTTGGATATAATCAGGCACCTCCTAAGCCTAAGAAGGTAAAAGAGGTGGCAAAGGCCAAGCCAGAGGAAGAGAAGAAGGAAGAGGCCAAAACGAAGGATGAAAGTCCTCCAGAAAACGGGGAAGCTAAAGCTGAAGAGGTGACACACAATTAAACTTTGGTATGTACCACTGCACGTGGGCGCTGCAGAAGGCTCATTTTCTTTCTTTATCGAACAGCCAGCCGCAGCAGCAGAGGAGACGGACGAAAAAGACGGTGAGGCCGAAAAGGAAGGGAAGACCGAGTAGTGGGGACATCCAGAAACGCGCGCTGTACTTTGATTCCTGTACAATGCAGAGATTGTTATTATCTATTTTCTTAAGATGATAATGTTTTTAGGGATGTGATGGCCAAAAGGCATTTTTAAATTTCTTCCCCTGTGGAAGGGATTTTTTTCAGTTTGTTGTATTACCTAATGCTTTTTTCATTGATCTGGCTGTTAGTTTTTGCTTTAAGTTGTAGTTTTCTCTGAGATTCTGGACTCCAGGACAGTTTACATGAAACATTCCTGAGATGAATGAAAGCTTTTAAAATGTGTTTGGTTTGGGAAAAAATCTATCACATCACAATACTGTTTGAAAGGGAATTGGATGAAGTTAAAATTAAGGGTTATGTTTTCTGTTGAGTAATTATTTCCTCCCATCACTGTTTACTTTAATCGTTTTAACTTGTACTGGAATTGATTGGGTAAATTCCTGTTTTGGTGTTTGGATTTTCGCTTCCAATGTACAGTTTTGTTTTTTTAAAGGTTAAAATGTTTTCTTTATAATTGGTATAAAATGCCAATTAAAGTATGACTGTCTCTGTTTCTCAGTTATGTATTACTGTTATGTGACAGCATTGTGGTCTAAATCATTAGTTAGATGCATCAAATACATCTGGGTGATGATGTGACTGAATGCTGTTAATATCCTCAGACACTTATTGATTACAGTGCAAAATACAAGCATCTCCTTTCAGTGACCAACTGGAATTTACTGTAATATACAGCTGATTAAATGGGGGGTTGATGGGTTCGTTACATCAAAGAAAATTGTCTAAATTCAGTCTGTTGTGTACTGGGGAATTTAGACCAAAATCTGTGACAACAGATGCAAGGTCATCGTTTGATTACGGCTGATGAATAACTCTAATGTGCGGGAAATGTGGGTTTCAAGATTCAAACTGATGTAAGCTTGCATCCACCTGTTGGCTGTGAATAATTTCACCAAACCTGAATAAATTTCATGTCTTTGTATGGTATAACATTTGTCTCTGAAGGGTTGTTATTGGCCCTTTCAGGGGAACGTGGAAACAGAAAATAGGGTTTAATCTTAGCTCTGTATCATGAAGAACACTTGTTCCTGCTCATTACATCTCTCAGTGCCACTTTGTCATAAGAGCATATTTTGAATAGGTAAATTTGTCACAGTTCATAGGAAGGATTGAAATAAAGAAGCCTGGATGAGAAGTGAAACCTCTCACTGCCAACTTATTGTAGACAAACGTGGACCATCGGGTTTTTTCAGCTGTTCTCCCCCACCCAGGAAAGAAATCAAAAATTTGCCTTTCATGTCTTTGATCTGGAGTCACATTAGCCTTTATGGCTGTTTTTTGTACGAGGCAGGTAGGGTTGAAATTAAGCTAGTGTAGAAGGTGAGCTCAATTGTTTCATCGCATTCAGTCGCGTTTTATTGGGTTTATGCTTGAGCAGACATCTCCTTCCCTGGACTAATTCCCTTTGATAAAGCGTGAAAGAGCGGCTGCATTCGGGTAAAAGCGTCGCTGTAGTCGCCTGTCTTTGTTGCTCCTCCCAACCCCCCTTTTCCTGTGAGGCGCCGTGGAGCCGGAAGTCAGCGCTCTCGTTAAGGCCTCATCCTTCCCATGGTGACTGCAAATAGGCTAAAGAGAAAGCGGGAGCTACCGTGGAGAGGGGTCAGTGCTGTGTACTGAAATTAAATAAATATACCTTTTCTCACTAGGCAAAGTTGCCTTACAAGTCACCTCTCCAAACCACGGACGATTCAATGGCAAAAAATCGGAATATTTCGCTCGTTGAGTCGGGTAAGCTAAGTAAAGCCCACCGATAGCTGAAATTTGGTCCAGTATCGTTGTCGCCGATTGATTTGCCCACTGCTTTTCTCACTGCTAACGTCCCCGTGCTTGTGTTTCAGAGCTTTATTACTTGATATCACGTTTTCTAACGACTGGTCCGTGTCGGAGAGCCGCTGAGGTGAGCTGGCACGTCTTCCCGGACGAGTTTGTTGTATTTGAAAATAGTTTGGTGCTGCTGAATGACAGAGTTGTTGGATGCCTTTTAATGTGCCTGACTGTGTCCTGCAGGTCCTGATCAGTGAACTAGAGGAACATCAGGTGTGTATTGTCGCCAGCACTCTTGCTGTCCCACTGCTATGCTAGCTGCTACGAGTGTTGACCGACTCCGAGGATCAAACTTGTTTCACTCGCTCGACTTTTAACTGCATCTGTCCTTCTCGTTTGACATCAGTCGGCTTTTTCTTTTACATTCCGCGAGTTTTTCACCTCTATTCTTCTTCTCTGCAGCTCTTACCGAGAAGATTGGACTGGCTGGGAAATGAACACCAGAGAACATATGAAGACGTGGTAAGCCTAATGAATGATCTGCGTACCCATCGCCTGTTGTTATTGTCTTGTGACAGGGACTCTGGCCATGCTCGGTGCTTGTTTACGTTCTTTGTTCTTTTCCTTGCCTCGCGACTGTGGGGTTTTTAGAGCAGATTTTAGGTGTATGAAGTCGCAACTTTGTCCTCTCGAATTCTTTCCAAAATTGTTTTCGGTGTAACAGTCGAGAATATGTCAGGGTAGAGGGTTTAATATATTTATCCAGGACTTTTTCAGCTACAGATAGGGTGGGTAGTTCTGCTTTTGCTCGGTTGAGGCGGCTCCGCTGGCCAATCACAGGCCGAGGATCGTTGTCTCTGCGTCGCTTTGCGTATGACCTGAGCTGCGATTGGTCCGTTCCAATGATTTACATATTAGACCACGCCCCCGGATCTGGTGTTGAGCAGCGATTAAAACCACGAACTGTCCTGCCAGATATTATTCTCATAGAAGTTTGTTGGCTGTCTGCAGTTTCCAGAAGACCGGACAAAATATGAGACACAAAAGTGTGGGTTGTTTGTGGTGTTTTTTTCTGAAGTGATTGTTGTATTTATATTTTAGGTACTCCATGTCCCTGTAGATGTTTAAATTTAATAAAAAAAAAAAAAGCCTCAACACACAATTGGTCTGATATTTGATTGCCTAGTCTGGTGTCTGAAAGTGCAAAGTCATATTTTCTGATCTGTTTTGACAATAAACCCTGTTTGTGTGGCCATTGACATGTTTGGTGTAGTGTGCTGTAGCAATTCAGCCTTGTCCTTGTTCACCTTGCCAGGTTGCAGCTAACAGACACATTACACCAGAACATTTGCTGCGGATATGCATGCAGATTGGACCAATTCTCGACAAAGCGGTGCCATCGTGCGTCTCTGGCGTACAAACCCTCCTGGGTACTGGAAAACAGTCAGCGCTCAGGACCATAAAAGGTGCCTTTAGCTGTTTTTTAAATACACACTAGAGAAAAAAGAAAACAGTAAAGTTTCTTCCAGATCAAAACCTTTGCTTTTCCCCCTGTATTGTCAGTAAATTCTTAAATGCTTTTGTGTATTTCAGACTCTGAAAGCTCACAGTTGCCAGCTTCATCATATGCAGCCCTTCACTGGGGCAGACCACCAGAGAGGCCTTTAAACTGCAAGAGAACTCTGCACCTCGGTAGGTTCTGTCTCTTTCATGTTTCTTTCCCTGAATGAAAAGTGGAGGCTGTGCACGTGTTTGCAGGCTGGCTGCTGGTGTGTTGACCATCAAGTTGGCCTTTAGAAGGATTTATGCTCTCGATTACTCTGTAGCTCTGCGTTTAATTTTATTTTTCTTCATAAGTTTTGCATTTCCTGCATTTTGCTATTTGTTCCCCATTCCGCAATAATTTATTGCTTACAATAACTTATTTTTGTCTGTTCTGAAGAAAGACTTCATATCTGTTCCCCATATTCCCCCAATGAGTTAGAGTGAATGCAAAGAAATGCATCTGCATTTGTTCTGTTTTAGTGAAGAGACAAGTTAGGGAAAGGGAGAAGTGTAAGATTTGCTCTACTTTCTCAGCCATTGTGTTTCCCATAGCAACACATAAAGGCCAGATGTTTCAGATTTCAGACCAGCTGTTATTGTTGGTGTTTACTGATAATGTTTGAATTGGAGCTGGTGTTTTTCATCTTTCTTAAAGCTGACTTGCACTGATATTGGCAATGAAATGGTCCACACGGGAGGAGAGCTGAAACTAGTTATTTCTGTTTTGCTGATAGTATATAGCAGTATGCTGTATTTAACTTCTTCTTGTTCGGTCTGTAATGAGAATGTTACTCCTGATAATGTCCTGTTGTTCTTGGGCTTGTAACAACCTTGTAATTTACATCACTTCACCCGCATGATTGACTTCTTATCAACAGTTAAGGTCCTTCGTGGGAGGGAGCTAATGGGAGGGCAGCGCTTCACCTCCATCAACCCTGTCAACAATTATGCGCGCATGTTCCTGCGCAGGAGGGTCCTGGGTCATCTGTCTGCTGTTTACTGTATTGCTTTTGATCGCACTGGTCTCAGGATCTTTACAGTAAGTGACAATTCTCAAAAAACACCCACCCACCATATCTTCTGTGGTTTATCATTAAATTAAATTGTGCTTGCAAAGAAATTTAATGGTAAAGTCTCATTTTACCACCAGTTGACTCAGTTTGCATTTTTATTAGCTGCCATCAGTGTACAAGCTAGAGTATTTCACTTAAACATCGCCCTGAAAAACAACAGTTGCAACATAAAACTGGCAAAGCAACTAACACATAGATGATGTCCTCATCAATATCCTTGTGAGAACTCAACCCAGAAAATGTGAGGACCAGGTTTGTTTTTTAAATGAAACGCAGTTTCAGCATCATTGGTCTGTTTCAGTTTTCGTCCACAATTTGGGATACTTAGCTAAAAAGCCCATCATTTTTAACACTTCAGCATGATGCTGGGATGTATCTCCATGACGAGCTTCACCATGTTTATGGCCTCTGTACCTTTATGTTTGAGAAGGAAAAACCAAGCTTTATACCTAAAACTCTGAAAAGGCTTTGCAGAGCATAATTTGCCATCTGCTTTATTTTTATCTCAAATCAAATCAATTTTTATTTATATAGCGTCTTATACAATCAAAATGGTTTCAAGGCGCTTTCCAGAATCCCAGGGCCTGACCCCAGACAAGCAAGAGTGGCAAGGAAAAACTCCCCTTTAACAGGAAGAAACCTTGAGCAGGACCAGGCTCATGTAGGGAGAGCCTCCTATTGATGGCCAGCTGGGTAAAGGGAGAGGAGAGGCACAGAGCACAGAAACACACACAAAAATACACTATACAACGGGTCAGCGGGGCCAGAGGTCATCATGCAGCTCCGAAGGCGGCGATACCTGTAAAGAAATAGGGGAGGGGTGGGGGGGCAGAAAAACTACACAGGAATCAGCATAACTAGTCTGCTTGATGAGGAGGAGGAAAGGAAAGGAGAGGAGAGGAAACCATGACCCAGTGGGGTGACAGAGGCCTGTCCGGTGATCATGTTTCCGGACCCCGGCAGCCTTGGCCTATAACAGCATAGCTGAGATGTGACCTAACGATTAGACGACCCCCTAAGTATGATAATTTGTCTGTCTATAATAGTAACTGGAACTACAGAATTAGCAACAATAAGCTTTTTCAAAGAGGTAGGTTTTAAGTCTGATCTTAAAAGTAGCGATGGAGTCAGGCTCCCGTACCTGGACAGGGAGCTGGTTCCATAGCAGGGGGGCCTGGTAGCTAAATGCTCGGCCCCCCATTCTACTCCTAGAAACTCTGGGAACCACAAGTAGACCAGCATTCTGAGAGCAGAGCAGTCTATTGGGCTGATAAGGTATCACTAGCTCCTCCAGGTAGGATGGAGCTAGGCCTCTGAGGACCTTGTAGGTCAAAAGAATGGTTTTAAAAATTATTCTGAATTTAACGGGCAGCCAATGAAGCGACGCCATTACAGGAGTTATGTGATCTCTTTTGTCAATACCTGTCAGAACTCTGGCTGCAGCATTTTGGATCAACTGGAGGCTTCTTAAAGAGTTGTTTGGACACCCTGATAATAAAGAATTACAATCCATCATACCTTTTGAAATACCTGACATTGCTCATCTTTGCTCCCCATTAGCCCCCGATTGCTAATGGGCGAATGTCACTTGTTTTACAATAGCAAGTAGGAATATAGGAACAATGTACACCCTGGAGATGGCAGTTGGTGAAAATCCCAGTTGATCACCTTCAAAGTCACTTAAATTCCCTCCCTTGTCCAGTCGGATGCTGGTTTAAGCTTCAACAGGCCAACTTGACCACATCTACAAATTTAAATTAGTTAAATCAGTGCAATTAAACAGGTGTAACTAATACATTTGCATCATTGCTGATGGAGACCTAAGTCTTATCTATGTTGATCAGGGCTCAGATGACTGTTTGGTGAAGATTTGGTCTTCATTCAATGGACGCCTCCTGTCCACATTGCGAGGACACACTGCAGAGATTACAGACTTGGCAGTTAATTATGAAAATACACTAATTGCTGCTGGAAGTTGTGACAAGACCATCCGTGTGTGGTGCCTTCGTACCTGTGCCCCAGTGGCTGTGCTGCAGGGGCACAGCGGATCCATTACCTCCCTACAGGTAAAGACTCGATCAATGTTCAGCAAAGTTAGGATAATTTATTGGTGGGTAGCAGGAAGTAACATTCCACTTCCTGCCTTGTGTTTCCAGTTTTCACCATTTGCCAAGGGCTCGAAACGTTACATGCTGTCCACTGGAACTGATGCAACTTTGCACTTCTGGCAGTGGGATGTGGACAGCATCAAATTTAGGTGAGAGGTGCTTTGAACACAGTTTTATTCCTCATGCTTTTGTTTAAAAAGTTTGCTCCCTCAATATTGGCAGCAGTAACATATTTGAAAAGAACTTGTATGCTTGTTAAGATCTAAATATATATATTTGATTTCCAGTTAAACAGGCTGAGGATGCCACACTTACTTCTGTAAACGTAACCCTTTGTTATGGAAATCCACCACCATCCTACAGCAGTGTGTGTTGACCAACCAGACTGGGTTGAATAGTTACGGCTGCCCCGACATGTGAAACTAAAGCAGTCTTTAAATTAACCTGTTCTAAAGGAAAAAGCCTTTACTTTGCTGGATAAACTAAGCTTGCTCTCTTTGAATACATGTGTAACCATTTAAGATAATGCAATACAGTGAAATGCTTGGTGACTCTTTCTGTAATGCGGTAATGTCCCACACCAAGAACTTCCAGTTCTTCCTGATGTAAAACATAAACTTTTAAATGTAGTGTTTTATCATAGGGCTGGCCACTATGTACGGTATATAATGTTCACCTTTAGGTGTAATTGGATGGATTTCATCAAAATATTTGATGTTTAATATGGTTCTTAAACACATAGTAAACATTTAAAATAAATGTGGGCCCGACTCTTGTTATACGCACTAATGCATGTCAGTAATATTTTATCTCCTCGTTCTGTAAATAACCTTTAATTTGTGTTGATTTTCATCTATAGTGATCAATCACACAAGTTTACAGAGCGGCCCAGGCCAGGAGTTCAGACCGTGTGTTCCTCCTTCAGCCCAGGTACACTGATGTACATTTAATGACATTAAATTTTCCATTCTTGCATAACTTATGGATTTCTGAATGATGATCATTTATTTTTATTATGTTGATGTTCTAGGTGGAATGTTTTTGGCCACAGGAAGTACAGACAATGTCATTAGAATATATTATTTGGGAAGTGGTAGTCCAGAGAAGATCTCAGAACTCCACGAGCACACGGTAAGAACCCCTCAGAACTCCCTCCGGTGGCTCCAGGTTCATTGTTACTCGCTTATCTATGCATCAACGTCTAATATCGGCTCTCCAAACTTCTGTTCTATACATAGGACAAAGTGGACAGCATCCAGTTTTGCCACTCAGGGGAAAGGTGAGGTAAAATCACTCTTTATTGGGCAGAACGTTGTCATGGTAGTCATCCTGACTGTGATCTGATGGTGCCTCAGGTTTGTGAGCGGAAGTCAAGATGGAACGGCTCGAATCTGGAAGCTCCATCAACGACAGCAGTGGAAGTCCGTCTTGCTCAAAATGTCAGCCACACTTCCAGGGTAAGACCTCCTGTCTGGTCATTGTGTGGTGCAGGAAAACGTGTCTGGAGGATTTTATTTGTCTTCGCGTGTTGGGACCTGTCACATCATAAAACTCTTGATTCGAGTGTTGCATTAATTGTCTCTTATTTGTATTTTCTGTGTCAGTGCTGAACTCATGGTGGAAGAAGAAAGCTTTTCCAAACCCAAAGTGACCATGGTAGCATGGGATCGCCATGACGGCATGGTCGTCACGGCGGTCAACAACTGTCTCCTTAAAGTGTGGAACTCCTACACAGGAGAGCTGCTACATATCCTTAAAGTATGCATTAACCTTTAAGGGAGGATGTGGAGCAATGGCAACATATTTTAACATCGGAAATGTTTTTTAGGGCCACGAGGCTGAGGTGTTTGTCCTGGAGCCACATCCTTTCGACTCCAGGATCATGCTGTCAGCTGGTCATGATGGAAATGTGTACATGTGGGATTTGCAGCGAGGAACAAGAGTGATGCACTTCTTTAACATGGTATACAGACAGCTGAGAATATGACCTAAAATGGTTCAGCAATCCAAATGTCTTTCTGGTCCTTTTGAAGTTTCTGCATTGGGACTATGTTGTTTCCAGATTGAAGGACAGGGCCATGGAGCTGTTTTTGACTGCAAGTTTACTCCAGATGGCCAAAGTTTTGCCTGCACAGATTCCCATGGACATCTTCTCATTTTTGGTTTTGGCAGTTCTAGACCATTTGAGAAGGTAAAGATAAACATCTATAAGAACACACACACACTTTAGCTTTAGACAGTGGAATGGTCTCTATACTGGTTCTGCTGGACCTCAGTGCTGCCTCTGATTCCCCGTAGGGAAATTGAATTGTAGTAGCAGCCTAAAGTGGATTAATATAACTGTAGTGTAGGTTTTGTATTTACAAAGTATAGAAAAAGAATAAATAAATACAAGATTAGAACGTTATAAGCATATATACAGCATATATTATAAGCATTTATATATTATATATACAAAATATAATGTATACATATTATAAGCATATATACATGAATATAGAATAAAATAGAAATAAAATTACAACATAAACATTAGACAATTATTGGTATTGACTGGGTTTGAATGAATTATATAGTCTGATGGCGGATGGCAGGAATGACTTCCTGTACCGTTCCTTAGAGCAGCGAGGCTGCAGGAGTCTGTTGCTGAAGCTGCTTCTCAGTTTGTCCACTGTGTTATGGAGGGGGTGGGAGGGATTGTCCATGCTTGTCCACAATTTCAACACCATCTTGTCCCTCACCACCTCGTGCAAGTTTACAGCCAACAACAGACCCTGCCTTTTTAATGAGTTTGTTGAGTCTGTTGGCATCCTTTGCGATACGGTTGATCAGAGCATTACAAGGACAGTGTGAGGCGGATTGCCTTCTTGGACCAGTTCTCTTTGTACTTGCTTGGGAAACATTATTCAGCAGCAGGAATAAATGTTCACACCTTTGCTGATGACACTCGGCTGTATTTATGGATGAAATCAGAGGATCCAAAATTCCAGGCTCATCTTACAAACAAAGGCTTGGATGAAGTCAAATTTCATCATCACTTGTATCAAGCTGATGTCGATGTCTTTGGTCCTGAACTCAGGAACAGATCAACTGATCACATTGTGACATTGGAGGATCATCTCTGTAGTCTCTAGTTCATCTGTGACCTTTGACCTGGATCGAGCCTTTAATTCACAAGTAAAAAGGACTCCAACAGTACCTTTTTTCATTAGAGCAACATTCCAAAGAGCAGATTAGACTCAGACTGTTGTGATTCAGTGTTATCAGCAGGCCTGAACTACTCAGAGCCTCCAGCTGATCCGAAATGCTGCAGCCAGAGTTTTGATAGGAAATAGCCAGAGAAGTCAAATGACTGTGCTGACTTCTCTTCATTGGCAGCCCATAAAATCCAAAATATATTTTAGAATCCTCCTGACCTACAAGGTCCTGAGAGCTCCAGCTCCATCATATCTAGAGAAGCTGAATACACAAGGTATGCATTACCTTGATGGGTTTCTTTCACCTTATTGGTCCATGGTTGTATGTCGTCATCCTGCTGCAAATTCATCCATATAAATAAAGCTGAATTGACTGGAAATTAATGTTTCATAACTTTCCCCCATCCTGATCTCAACAGATCCCAGACCAGGTTTTCTTCCACACAGACTACCGACCAATGATCCGTGATGCCAATGGCTTTGTGTTGGATGAGCAGACGCAGCAGGCACCGCATCTCATGCCTCCACCCTTCTTGGTGGATGTGGATGGAAACCCCCATCCTCCAAGGTAGGCCAGGACTTGGTTCCTATCATGAAGTACTGTCCTTTACTTTGAAATCAGATAATTTATTTGATTTTCATTGGTTCATATGTTTTCAGTTTAATGTATTTGGGGAGAATTTGAGTTTTTAATAACTTGACTTGATTTTTCAGTTACCAGCGTCTTGTCCCAGGACGGGAGAACATCGCTGATGAGCATTTAGTTCCCACTCTTGGATACGTAGCCACAGGTAAGCACAGCCGGTATAGCTGGGCTTTGATTAAACCTCCTGTAGTTGGTGGCAGCCATGTGGAATTAATTCCCTTGCTGCAAGACTGGTGACCATTGATCACTTGTTGCTGTTTGACTTCTTCAGTTGATGGGGACGTAGTGGAGCAGGTCATTAGCCAGCGACCTGCAGAACAGGAGGAGCCCCCTGTGAGGCAAGGCAGCCTTCTGGACGAGGCCATACGTCGTCTGCAGGAAGACCAGCTTGGGGCAATGCCCCGCAGAGGTGCAAATGCTGGGGTGTAGCTGCCACTTGCAGCCGGCGCCATTACTGAACTTTCCATTCCATTACAGTTTCTGTGAACGATCAAGCAGACACGCAGCCCTCTCCGTACGTGGGGTTGCGCCGCAGTAGCCAAGTGGAGCGTGTGTGGCAGGTGCAGCAGAATGCTCCCTCCTGTGAAATAGCATGGAGACCCAGGGTCATGGTTCCTGCACTGTCATTCAGCAGCTGCAGGTAACGGTGTCTTCACAGATGAAGACAAGATATTTCGCTTCAATTATGTTTTTCTTAAATCTTTAACATGTAAATTGTTTTTAGATACCAGGAGAACATCCGAATGGCCAGAGGAGACAATGAGGTGGCGCTGTTCAACGCGAGAAGAAGACGCATTATCTACACACTGGTACCTTTATGAAAAGTTGTTCCAGCGTGTGTCTTTAAAAGGAATATTAGCCACAAGCGCTGCAGGATTTTGCTCTGTTGGGAGACTTTATTTGCTTGTGCCCTTTACCGTTTATTCGGTCCATCTGTCCCGTCAGGATGACTCTGATGAGGAGCCTTCCACTGCAGATCAAACGCCAGAGCACAATGAACTGATGGAATATGTGTCCCTGTCATGTGAGGAGGGAGAAGAGACGACAAGCTCTGAGGTATCACCTCATTGTTTCTGCCTGTTTAAATATAGCAGAGGACTTTTAACAAACGCAACTTTTCAATCTGTTCAGGACAACGAGATGGAAGGCAGCGATTCCAATGATGAAGAGTGGAAAAGTGACAGCTCAAGGTATGTTTCACACATTTCTATGTGCAGCATTCAACAGCTGTTCAATATACTAATTAAAACAGTTCTCCATATAAAGAGATTATAAACTGACTACAAGCTGTAAATATGCAAGTACTGCTATAACAGTGCAGTACAGTAGAGTGCATTAAGTTTATATTACAGAGGTGTCTTTAACAATGTAGTAACAAAGTTAAACCTTACCTGGTGCTTAAACAGCATACAGCTCCTCTCAGTATGTTCCGTTTCATGCAAAATTTAAATGTCTGCTTTTGACAGCCACACATCCAGCGACTATTCTGACTGGACAGCAGATGCAGGCATCAACTTGCAGCCCTCCACCCCTGTGTTGTTACGTAAACGGGCGCATCGCAGACTTGTCAGCTCTGACGAAGAGGAGGATGAAAATGAGGAGGAGGATGAGGAGGAGAAGCAGCAGCGAAGTGATGAGGAAGAACCACCAAGGAAGAAAGACAAAAAGAAGTCCAAGAAGGCAAAGAAGAAGTCTCCCAGGGTGAGTAGTTTGATCTAAAATGTAGCAGGATAAGATTTGGTGTTGGTGATGATTTAAATGAACCTGATGGTGTTCCTGAATCAGCGCCCAAAAGCCAGACCTTCGATCAACAGAGAAGTCTCCTGTGAGTTCAGGCCCTCGCAGTGGATCACTGACGTCATCCCCAGGAAGTCTCCGTTTGTCCCCCAAATGGGGGATGAGGTCGGTGTATCAGAATTAGCTGCGCTACCTGATGCATCTTCTGCGTTATTTAAAGGAGTGACTCTGAAATTATTATTTTTTTGCTCAGGTGATCTACTTTCGCCAAGGACACGAGGCTTATGTTGAAGCTGTCTGCCGAAATGATCTGTATTCCATCAATTTGGAGAAGCAGCCATGGAAGAAAATGCAGCTCCGAGTAAGAAAACTATGACCTTTTAAAGTCATGCAACCTATAAGGTTTGACTCTGTTATGCAGAATGAGCATGACATATCATGTGACTAATCGTTATTTTAATAATGAATAACAATCACATTTTTAGGACCAGGAGTTTGTGAAGATCACTGGGATCAAATATGAACTCTGCCCTCCAACACTGTGCTGCCTGAAACTGACTCTGATTGATCATGGCACCAGCAAAATCACAGACAAGTCATTTTATGTCAAGTAAGCAGGTTTCTTTTGTGGTAACTGTGGGGGCGTAGAGTGATGCTTCTTAAGTTTATCTGTCCTTCAGGTATCACGACATGCCTGACGTGATCGACTTCCTTGTGTTGAGGCAAAGTTATGACGAGGCTCTCCGTAGAAACTGGCAGCCAAGTAAGATTTAGGTTGACCTGTTGAAGCTGGTTTGAGACAGTGAAATTTTTCATCTCTGTTTAATGTGTCTAAATTCACAGATATCTGACTTGTATCAGTGGTAGAAAACATGTCTCTCCATCCAAGTGTGAGTAATACAGCTTTAAAATAGAACACTAACTGGTGAGCTTCTCTGGTGCAGGTGACAGGTTCCGCTCAGTGATCGATGATGCCTGGTGGTTCGGGACCATCATCTGTCAGGAGCCCTACCAACAGGAATACCCCGACAGTCTCTTTCAGTGCTTCAAAGTCAGGTAGGAACCGACATGTTGCCATGAAAGAGCACCAAGCTTTTATTAGCAGAACCAGCACCACCATTCATACACAGTTAAGCTGATTTTCGTCTTCATTTCCAGGTGGGACAATGGAGAAACTGAGAAGCTGAGTCCTTGGGATGTGGAGCCCATTTGTGATGAGGGTGATTAATGTGTCATAATAGCTCTTAACTTTATACGGGCAATCAATTCATGGAGGATGTAACAGTTGTTGTTAAACAAGAGCATGTTTTGTTTTAGCCCAACAACCAGAGACGGAGGGAGGCGGCATCCCTGTGACGGCTGAGGAGATGAGCGAGTTGATGTACAAGCCTCTGCCTGGAGAGTGGGGGGAGAGGAGCAGAGAGGAGGAGTGTGATCGCATCATCACTGGCATTGATCAGCTCATCACTGTTGGTGTGTGCTTAGAATCAAAACATTTATCCCCCTTTTCACACCTTTTTCAAAAGGTGCAGTTTGTCAAAGTAAAGCCTAACTGCCATTAAAATGAGCTATGTAATAAATATTTCCCAGTTTTAGCCAAGCTAACTCGGATTATCTTTGGTCTATTTTTTTGCAGACATTGCTGCTCCCTTCTCTGGTCCTGTGGACTTGGTCCAGTATCCTACATATTGCACTGTGATTGCATATCCAACTGACTTGTATACCATCAAACTGCGACTCTTGCACAGATTCTACAGGTCAGTCACACTGAGTCGCTGTTGTTCCTGTGTCACCTTGACATGTGTGAAGAGTGTGAGAGTGTGTAACATCTAACCTCTGCTAATCCCAGGCGCATCTCAGCATTAATATGGGATGCCAGGTATATCGCACACAACGCCCACATTTTCAACGAGCCCAGGAGCAAAATTGCCTACTCTGCAAAAATCATCACAAATGTCCTCCAGAAATTCATCAAGTAGGTTCCCCTGTTTCTGCAGTGGTTTTGGGGTATTTTTTGCCCTTAAGAGCCTCAGGAATTGTTTTTTTCTTCCACAGTAATCCATCTTGCACAGACATCATGGAAATCTATAATGCTGTTGAAGAAATGGACGGGGATGAGGAGGTATGTTGGAATCTGAATGTTCACCTTGAATTGCAAACTTCAAGCCAACTTTACTTGATTGTTCCTTAAGTGGTTTTGCAGACTAATTTCCAGCCCAAATAAGTCTACTTAATCTCCTCCAATAGGAAGAAGATTCTGAGGCACCAGGGACTTCTTCGGGACACAGAACCAATCAGGTAAAGGTTCAAACCTTAAATTTGAGCAGGAGTTATGGAATCACTGAGCAGAACATTGTTCCTACATGAAGGTTTGTTTGCTTGGTATTTGTAGTCCTCTTTGGAAGTGGTGCCTGACAGAGATGCCTGGAAGGACCAGTGCAAGAATTTGATCAATTACATTTTTGAGTGTGAAGACTCACAACCCTTCAGAGAACCTGTGGACCTCCAAAACTATCCAGTAAGGTTTTTTTTTTTCTTTCCAATAGCAGTGTGATCTATTTTGAGAAAAGCCTGAGTTATGTTTGCGTGTCCAGGACTACCACGAGATTATCGACACACCAATGGACCTTGGCTCAGTGAAAAGAACTCTGTGGGACGACAGATATGAAAACCCTCTGGAACTGTGCAAAGATGCCCGACTGATATTTGCCAATGCCAGAGCGTACACGCCCAACAAGCGCTCCAAGGTAGGAGAGTAATGAACCGGAAGATGTTAACGACTGTTGGAAGATGAGGTCCTTCTCAATTTAAGGTTTATTCTTATTCGTTTCCCTTCATTCTAGATTTACAGTATGACATTGCGGCTCTCTGCCTTCTTTGAGGAGCGAATCAGAACGATCATATCAGATTATAAAACTGCCGTAAAAAGCAGCGAGAAGCTGCGCCGCAGTCAGCGGTTTCGCAAGAAAATGCAACAGCAGAATCAGCCCTCTGTGACAGCAAGGTGAGTGTATTCAGTCCAGTGTTATACATAAATCAAAGGCTCAAACCTTTGCAGCTGAATAGTGTTCACCATGGTGCCACTTTGCTGGAATAAAAGGTGATTTTCTTCTCTTTTCCATTCAAAGGAGAGCAGCTGTAAAAACTCAGGAATCAGTGGAGCCACCATTGGTGACCAATACTACCTCAGCCAAAGTGTCTCTTCCTGACAGGAGCAGGAGAAATCGTAGGAGTTCCAGTCACAGCTCCTCAGAAGATGATTCCAAAGCTGTTTCAACAAGTCCTGGTAGGTCACACAGACATCCGCTGTCCTCTCACCGCTTTGTTGATGAAGGGTGACAAGTGGGTCAAAGCCAGTGGCTTCATTTTTATTTCTGTTTTATTACTGTCATCTTTAAATTCATCCATTGTAAATCTGTACATTGCTGTGAGATTGTATTTGTACTGCTGAGTTTGAATGTACATATTGATGCAGTTATTGTTGATCTTTAGAGTCTGAGAGTGAGCCGAGTGACTCGGAGGAAGAGAAACCTCTGGGCTCCTCAAGGCTGCACCAACTCAGACCAAAAACAAGAATTACAAGAAGCCAGAGGAGCAAGAACATGAATAGAGGTGAAGTATCCTCCTGTCTCATTTATTTTAGCTTCCTCATTGTTTTTAAAAAGTTTTAGTTTAATCTGTAGATTAAAAACATAACTGGAGGCTTGTTATTTCTCTAGATGTGTTGCACAGCAATAGTGAGGACGAGCAGTCTGACACTGAAGGTGAATGTAATTTAATTTAAATTCAATTTTTATAGTTGGCAGCTCTTGCTCAACAAACCTAAGGCACAGTAAAAAAAATAAAACGGAAATACAGTGATCCCTCGCTATATCGCGTTTCATCTTTCACGGCTTCGCTGCTTCACGGATTTTTTTTGCGAGTCGTTCATTGCAGTTCTCAAATATAATCGAAGGTGGCATATCCGTTTATAAAAATCTTCTTGCTCAGAAAAAGAAAGAGCGCCAACAACTACCCATAACAATGTTCTTCTCTCGGAGAAAGACTCCTGCGCCTTCAGTAGAAACAGATGCTACAGCGGAGCGGAGTCAGGACGCAGAGGCACAGCTGGGACTGTGAAATACGCGAGTGACAATGTTTCCAACCTTGTATTACTATATTAAAATTATTGTTTTAAACAAATTTTGGGTTATAGTTCAGTATTGCATTGTAAAATAATAAAAAAAATGAAGCTGACTACTTCACGGATTTCACTTTTCGCGTGTTATTTTTGGGACGCAACTCCCGCGATAAACGAGGGATCACTGTATAGTCATTTTCTGCCCCCTTGTGGCACGTTGATATCACTGTACCTAGAATATGGCTGAAAATTCTCATATAATCTGAGTTGTTTAATCAAATGTAAACAGCCAGAACAAAATGGTAAACATTCTTTTTGTATGTTTAATTTAGTTGATGGGCAGCAGAAGGTGAATGGCCACAGCAGCAGGTTGCCTTACAGGAGGCGGAGCCGCCACAGGGACCCTCAGAGAGCCCCGTCTCATAGTTTCGACAGGGAGGAGGAAGAAAACATCATGCGCCGTTCACTAAAAAGAAGAACTGCTCGGGCTGCTGTGAATAAGATCAAACTCCTGGAGGCATCTCTGTCAGAGGAAGACTGTGAGGAGGATAATCCACGAAGGAGCAGCGGCCGCCTGAGGAGCAGCAGACGTCCCCCTGTGATCCAGAGCAGCTCAGAATCTGAGGGACCACCAGCTTACGGTACACAACCCTCACCTGCCAACCAGGTGTTTTTAAAGGTCTGCAGGAAGTGGGTTTCAGCCAGATGTAGCAGCAGCCATGATTCTGTTGGGACTTTGCCAGATGTTCATTTAAGCACAAAACTGTTTTATTTCAAAATTGTCAGGAGCCATTTTTATGAGAGTAGTTATGTCACATATTGATGTTCTGCACTTTAATGACAGTTTATTTAGCAAAGCCCAACTTTCTCTCTTTAGCGTCTCAAAAATCAAAGAATTCCACTGATGAATCAGAGGCTGATGAGCATTCCTACGTCAGCGATGCATCCTCGCCTCAAAACAAGCAGAATGGTGATGTGGGGTCCAACCAGCACGGCACACGGAGGCGGGCCAACACCAAGGAGAATGGTGAGAGATCCCTCACCTTTGGTGGGACCACATAGTTATGAATGTATCTGTAATCATTGTCTCTCCTCCTGTCTGTCCTGTAGATGTCTGTCCCCTTGTGAATGGACACGATGTAAAAGATCCGTCGTCTGACAGTAACTCTGAGCGTGAGGAGGCAGCGGAGGAGGAAGATCAACTCCAAAAGCCATCACGGAACGTGGCAGTCAGTCAGGTCAGGACGAGGAAACTCACAAGTGAGGAGGAGGAAGAGGAGGACACGAAATATAAATCAAGCTCAGATGAAGAGGACAAAGACCACAAACCTCAAATGCATCCACATCAAAATGGCAAAAATGTGGAAGAAGCCAACCACAATGATTCCCACAGAAAGATTTTAGGGTCAAAAAGCCAGGAGCAACGAAAAGCGACCAGAATGGAGGGTGCAGAAATTGGTGGCCCTCCCAAGAGAAGACAGAAAACGGAGAAGAGAGAAAGCAATCCGTCCAGCGAGGACTCTGCAGTCCACACAAAGATGGTTACCAGAAACAACAGGAAACGGCACCATGAGGATAGCTCTGGCTCAAGAAGTGTCAAGCAGGAATACAGACCCAAGCGCAAGAGAAAGCGGAAACATTCAACCGGATCATCAGACGAGGAGTCGGACAATACCGACAGCACGTCGAACCGCCGGCTGAACCTCAGACCACTCACAAAAAAGAATTACACAGACGACAACTATGTCTCTGAGGATGAATCTGCCACTGCCAGTCAGGAAAAACTCAGAAACGGCAACAGAACAGTCTCGGTGTCAACAAGAACGGAGAAGAAGAGACTTGGGACGGCCAAAGGTTCTTCCAGCACCAGGAAGCAAATTTACACCTCTGACTCTGAAGAGGAAGGTGAGGAGAGAGAGCCATCCCCCAAAACAAAGAGAACCTCAAAGCAGCTCAAGCGGGAGCGCACAGATGGTAGCTCTGAGGAGGAGGACATGTCTTCTCCAGCCGCTTCCAGCAAGGAGGAATCTGAAGCTTCGAGGAGCAGGAGGAACGGCATGAAGAGAGCCAAGTGGAAGGAGCGCAGCAGCAGCAGCGGCAGCAGCAGTGGCAGCAGCAGCAGCAGTTCGGACTCAGAGAGCGAACACTCATCCTCCACCAGCCAAAACAGCTCAGGGTCCCACAGCAGTCCAAAGACCAGGAGCCTGTCTGGGATCAGACACAGGACTGCCGGCCGACAGCTGAGACGGCGCCGCCGCCCATCTTCCTCTGAGGAGGAGTACAGCGACAAGTCGATCAGCAAACCTCGGCGGAAAACGCGCATCACCACCCGTAACCAAGGGAAGCAGAGGGTGATCTACAATGACAGCGAGTAAAGGATGAGCCGGCTGGACTGGTAACTGGGATGGTAACTGGACCCTTAAACCACCACCTTATGGTAGTAGCACTGGAGTCCTGAAGAGAAAATGCTGTGAATCTGTTTCATTCAGGGATATTTATATTTTCTATGAAAAAAGAAACATTTAGAGATGTTAATACAAATTCAAGCATTTGAACTGCTGGTTTTTACAAGGTTATAGAGCAAAACCACCTTCCAGACTGCTGGTTTGGATCCAGTCAGCACAATAACCATTGGAGGAATCTTGTCTGCTTGGGTGCTATCTAATATACCTCTGATTAACAAAGCATATTGCTGGCTTGCACTAAAATAACACTGTAATGAGGTATTTCATACACTACTTTTGCATTAGAAACTCAGGGGTCAACTAAGTTTACTGTAGTCTCGGAGGTGGCCATTGAGGACGGCGAGGGACAGTTTGCTGTTCGGCGGATGTTCATGGACACCGACTGGGACGTAGTTAAATTCACACTTTGGCTACGGCACTCCTTTTTAGATCCACACGTAATGCTTGACTGTACTGAGTTGATATGAGCCAAATGGATGAATTAAATATTGAATTATCCGTACCATTTAATTTTCTGAAATTATTTTCTGTGTTGAATTCTAGTGAATAGATGTAAATGATTGAGAACTGCTGATTGGTTTGGCAATCAATCACTTGCAAATTATTTAATTTTTTGTACACTTAAATGTACCGTCTTGCCATGTCACACATTGGTACTGGTTTGCGGAGTACTTGATACTTGCAAAATACTGTGGTTTCTCATATTGGGAAGACATTTTTATTCTATGATGCCCACTCAGTATTTCTTTTTGTTTTTGGACTTGACCTAAACCTGTTGTCAGATACATGGTTTAAGCTTGTTTATGGGAGGTTTCTAAATGCAACTGCTTTATCCAATTTTGCTTCATGTTTTTCATACAACACCTTTAATAACAGATTTCACAGGGAGACTATTAACACAATGTGGTTGTGGAGTGCAATGAATGATTCTCCTGTTAATAAAGTTAAAATTTCCAGCTCTACTCCAAATCTGACTGTATTCATAAATTATGTACTGACACTTGGCTCAGCTCCCAGGCTGATAGGTGGTTACTATCCTCATGTCGGAAAACAAATGTTATGGTTTCTAAACATGTTTCAAACTATTAGCTTTGTTTCATCTTTGCTGCCAGAAAGGCATTGAACAAAAGATCAATTCAGACAGCATCTTCTATCACCCAGTCCATTATCCTCACTGACATTACAGCTGAAAGTATGACAGTGCAGAGTAATTGGCTGAAAAGCACTTTGAAGTCGTTTTCTACAGGTAGGAACGTAACATTTCCTTTTCTGGAATATGCGTTTATTGTGAAGAGGCTTTTATTGATACCAAATAGCTTCCGTCGCCTCGTTTGACGACTTTGTGACGTCAGTTTTCCGCTATTCGCACTTTCGACAGACTTTTTTCAAGGTTAGAGCTACCGCAACGTTTCTCCTATTTCCAATAAAATAAGTTTTATTTTTCGGCGTTAAATCTTGTTTAACGTTTCTGAATGACTGTTTAGATCTACATTAGGTATCGCGAAAGTGCCGGCCGCTATAGTATTTTTTTAGTTTACATACTCGGTGCGCTAACATGTGAGCATTTCACAGGTAATCTTCCCATAGAAATACGTTTTACCTTCTTTAAAGATAAATTAAAATCGCCTCCAGTTATTTCTAGATTGTATAGACGGTGTAATGTTGACACAAAAATAAAAGCATGAAGGAAATGTCCGCTGTTGGACGCAGTAAACACGAAAAACTCCACATTTAGTATCGTTAAAGATTTTCACATTTAGCTGATTAAAATGCCTGCGGCCGGTCGGTTCGTTCACCTGTTGAAGCAAAGAAGATTCTGGACGCGTTTCGGCAGAAATGTCACCACATGGTCTCCTGTTGGAGCGGCATTTAATACCAAAGCTCAGAGGAGGTTGAATCTGTTGGAGAAAAACGGGGTTTGTTTACTTTTTCTTCATCATCTCCACCAAGTTTCATCTGATAAAAACCTACTGAAGGTATCTGTTCGGTGTCCAGGGCTTATTTGGGGTTCCAGAACTGAGCTGTCCAGAGGGGTTTGAGGTGGCCACAAAGAAAGCTCTGAAGAAGACAGAATGTCTGTTGGAGAAGGCTTGTTGTGGCCCTCCAGGGGTCCAAACTGTGGAGGCTTTTGACCAGTTGTCAGATGGGCTCTGCAAAGTAGCTGATCTGGTGAGTTCAGCACCCACAACTGAGATTTTACTGATTTAATCTCACAAATACAGGATTTGAGTCTACCATTTCCATCTGACAAGCTTCACGAGGTCTATGTCTGAATTGTCATAAAAGTCGAACTTTGATTGGCCCTTGAATAAAAAGTCACCACGTTTTGATTGTCAATAAGATGAACTGGAATCTTCTTGGTGTTTATATGTGGCAGCCAGTTTTGGCCCTCAGACGCCTGTATTAGTTCTTAAGCCTGATGGCTTTAGTGTAGCTGTGATGGAGGGCAGGTGTGACGTTAGTGGCAGTATTTGATATATTCTGAATCCGTCTTTTTTCCTCTATTTATGTTAACAGGCAGACTTTGTAAAAGTGGCCCATCCAGACCCAGAGTATCGTAAAGCTGCAGAAAAGACCTGCATCGAGATCGGCACTGTTGTGGAAAAGTAAGCATTTCCTATATCGTGGGTTTGCAGTGAAAATTGAAGTCCTGAGATCAGAAAGGTCTGATTCTCTTTACAGTTCCAGCAGCAATATTTTCAAACTGCTACTTACCAAATCATTCACTCTTACTTTACTTTCAGGCTAAACACTAATGTCGAGCTCTGCCAGAGCCTAAGAAAACTGCTGGACAATGCAGACATGGCGACTGACCTGGACGCTGACACAAGGTCAACAAGATATCTGTCTTACTGATGTTTTTTCCAATATCATAGAAACACTGTTCAGTTTAATTTCCTAATTATTTTACATGCATGTATCAGCAACTGTACTTTTTGTTATGCACTTTTGTTTAGACGTGTCGCCGAGCTGTTTATGTTCGACTTTGAAATCAGTGGAATCCATTTGGATGACAAACGGGTGAGATCTTCAGCAGCAGAGAACTCCAACAGATGAGCAGTGAAAAGGCCAGAGGAACCGCCAATAATAGCTTTTCCTACCCGCAGAGGAAAGAGGCTGTTGCTCTGCACGTCAAGCTGCTGGACTTAAACAACGAGTTTCTGGTTGGCTCCCACATGCCCAACAGAATCGCCACATCAGTGGTTCCTCAACATCTGCATTTTCACTTTGCAAATGAAGGAAGCTTCATCCAAGTCGGAGGGCTTCATGCAGATTCCCCGGATGATTTGGTAAGAGCTCCATTTCTCACCGAGCAGTATTGACATTTTTCCAGCGGGTGGCGCCTTTGTCACGCATGATGAAAGGAAATTCTCCTGAAGAGTCCCCTTAAGACATTCCTAATTTCTGCTAAATGTATAATAGTGATAAGAAATTAGAACATTAAAACAACGCATGTTTCATTTAAATATATGTTGGAATCAAAGATTTTATTTCTTATTTAGGTGCGAGAAATAGCTTACAGGGTGTACCTTTACCCAAACGCTGACATGTTTGAGTGTCTGGAAGAGCTACTGAAATGCAGGTACAAACTAGCCAAACTGGTGGGCTACGAGTCGTACGGACACAGAGCCCTGAAGGGAACGATGGCCAAGACACCAGGTGAATGTGCCCTGCTTAGTATCAGCAGGTTTGGACGTTCTGATTTTCAGATCATCCTCCCTTTAAATCAATCAGCCATCCATCTAGTGCCTGTTTCAGGTGTGCAGCAACATGTTCTCCCACTTTACAGAGACGGTGATGAGCTTCCTTCAGCTGTTAACAGACAAGCTGTCTGACAGGTAGAGTCCATAAGCCAGATCACATCCAGTGGTACCAAAACCTTCCTGCACATTTACTCAGGCAGCTGATGCTTGTTTTCCTCTTTCTGTGTTTAAAGAACAGCTAAAGACTTTGACATGATGAGAGGCATGAAGAAAAAGCTCAACCCTCGCAACTCTGTGAGTGGACCCCCCCCCCCCCCAATATAACACTATCCTGATTATTAAACTATTAAATCTCTGCATTGATGCTCATTTCTACCCTCCTGCTTTTATCTTACAGGAACTCATGCCGTGGGACCATTCATTCCTCAGTGGTGTTGTGCGAGCTGAAAGGTGAGCAACCTGCTGGGGGGGTGTCCTGGTGGTTTCAGATGTGTAATGTCTTTTTATGGGGTCCAGGCCCACTACCTGCTGTTGTCTCTTACAAAAGCAGGATGAATCTAAGGAAACATTGCTGCTTTATTGTTTCTAAAAAGTTCTTCTGCCTATTAAAGTGATTTATTATGAAATTTGATAGTTAAAATTATTCATCGCAGGAGTGATGATGTCATTATCTAAAAGGGGAGTCATACATTAAAGGAGTAACACATCTGCTTTTTGACCTCCTAAAATCTTTATTTTAATTGTCAGTTTTCCCCCAGGACATCAGGGGGCAGCACTAAATACATTTAATGGACGAACCTTTGCAGAAGTCCTTCAGTCATAAACAATAGTCTGTGATTGGGCTCACTTCTGAGTAGGTTCAAGTCCCCTGATCTCCTTTACTGACATTACCTCAGTTAAAGAACTCAAGTCCTCTGTAATCGCCCCCACTGAGCAGCACGTTAACCAGATCTGCGCCTTAATAGGCCGAACAGTTCAATCCCAGCATGCACCAGAGACCAATAACATGGCAGGCCAAACCGTCCACAGGCCTTTAAGCTCATCTTTATGGCAAACATCAGAGGCCCCTCGTGTGTCCTTTGGATTTAACCAGCCTGTCTTTGTGTGTGTGTGTGGGCGGGGGGGGTGCGTGCATGCGTGCGTTTGTGTGTGTGCATGTTGGCTTCTCTTATATTTTTACCCTTAAGAACTACTTATGATTGTGCATTTAAAGTAGTTTCCAACAGAGCTCCTTATACACACTCACACAGACACGCACACACTCGGGTTAAATATCTTGGTGTTTTTATTTAAATCTTGAACCACCACCGACACATGTGATGCTGGAGGCCCTTGACTGATATAGACAACTGTGTTCAGTGATGCTTCTCCTCAGGTGTAAGTAAGAGTATGTTCTGTGATGGTTCTCCTCAGGTGTAAGGGTGTGTTCTGTGATGGTTCTCCTCAGGTGTAAGGGTGTGTTCTGTGATGGTTCTCCTCAGGTGTAAGGGTGTGTTCTGTGATGGTTCTCCTCAGGTACAACATAGAGCCCAGTCTCTACAGCCCCTACCTGTCTCTGGGTGCTTGCATGGAGGGTTTGAACAACCTCTTCTGTCAGCTGTATGGTGTGTCGCTCATGTCTGAACAGCCTGGCGTTGGAGAGGTGTGGAGCGAAGACGTCCGTAAACTGGTCAGTGTCAGACTCCCAAGAAGTGTCCTTGTTGGTGGGCGTGTTTGTGTAAAACTTTAGGCCATCTGTTTTAGGCTGTGGTCCATGAGACTGAAGGCCTGCTGGGGTACATCTACTGTGACTTTTTCCATCGGTCCGATAAACCTCATCAGGTGTGAACACACAAAGCCGTCATCTGGACTTTTGGTTCTGGTCTGCGCAGACGTTCTGACCCGGTTCTGTAACTCCACCCCTCCTCTTCCTCTCAGGACTGCCACTTCACCATCCGTGGGGGCCGTTGGTGCCAGGACATGGGTCAGTACCAACTTCCTGTTGTGGTGCTGATGCTGAGTCTGCCCCAGCCCACCAAGAGCACCCCCACCCTGCTCACGCCCGGCATGATGGAAAACCTCTTCCACGAGATGGGACACGCGATGCACTCCATGCTGGGACGCACACGATACCAGCACGTGACTGGTGAGCTGCAAACATCCTGATTGTGTCACAACCCCGTGAACTTGTCCTCATTCTTCCCACAGGAACCAGATGTGCGACTGATTTTGCGGAAGTCCCGTCCATCCTCATGGAGTACTTTGCCTCTGACTACAGAGTCATCAGCCAGTTTGCACGTCATTACGAGACTGGACAGGTAGATGGGAGTGAAGATGTTTCCACATCTCTGTAGTCAGAAGCTGATCATTGTGTGTGTGTGTGTGTGTGTGTGTGTGTGTGTGTGTGTGTGTGTGTGTGTGATTTCAGCCTCTGCCTGAGACCATGGTGGCCCGCCTCTCTGAGTCTAAGAAGGTGTGTGGAGCAGCCGACATTCAACTGCAGGTACGTCCACCGTCCTCACATTCAGTCCTCACACTCACACGTCTCCGATGTCCCCAACAATTAATAAGGCTCAGATCTGGCTGAATTCCCAATCCTTTCTGGTGGGCAGGTTTTCTACGCTGTTCTGGATCAACTCTACCACGGCAAACCCCAAAACTGCTCCACCACAGACATCCTGAAGGAGATGCAGCAGAAATTCTACGGATTGCCTTATGTTCCCAACACGGTACGTCCTCAGGTGCTCAGCCTGATCAGCTGTCCCGTTCTCTGCTGGTTTGGCTTTGGCTCTGGTGCACATCTGAAACTCTTCTTTTCTGTCCTTTGATTAGAATAGTTCTTTCCTCCCTCCTGCAGCTATGTGGAAAGGAGGAGGAGAACTGGATCATTTAGCTGTACTTATGTCTGCTAACATCAGGAACTCACTGAGGCGTGCACGTTCGCTTCAAACAACGTTTGTGGTTCGTGTTACATACTTGCAGATGAGTTCATTCTTTCTCAGTATTTGGAACTGAAGCCTCTGCCAGGCGGTTTTCCTCCACATGCGCATACTTTCCTCATGTGAACCCTGCAGGAACCCAGGATAAGTTCAGCACCCTGGTGAAAGTGAAGTGAAAGCAGATCTCTCCTGATCTTTGGGTGAAAGTTTCCACGCAAGGTGGCCAATAGTCCGTCTGCAGTCCCTCATTATAAACAGTCACTGACACTGACAGGTGGTTTATAGACGTGAGCGCCAGCGCCGAGGAACACTCTGAGCTGCGTATAATATTTGGATACAAATGATGGAAAGAAAAAAAGTTTCTGCTGCTTGTGTTGACTTTAATCTGCCACATTTGTCCTTGTTTTAGCAGTCTCCACTGAGAAGGACCTTCCACACACACTCACTCTTGTTTTACTATTAAAGTTTCAGCAGGAGGACAAGTTGAAACATGTAGAAGAACAGTGTTGTTTGTCCTCTTTCTGATCCACTTTACTGTCCCTTTCATGTCAAAGAGTTACAGCAGAGTTTTGATTAACTGTCTAGTTATTGACTAGATCTTCTGCTTCACTGTTTCCACAGCAGGTGGGCAACATTTGTTTTACCTTTTTACCATGAATCTTTTATTAAATGTAGCAATGACAGCATATAAATCAAACCTTTCACACATTCTAATGTGGGGAATCAAGATGGCCAAAGAAGAAAGGTGTTCTTTTTCGTGTGGGGCTGAAAGGTCTCTTTAATCCAGCTGGTCGTTAATGAGTCTCCTCAAAAGACATCAATCACCGACATCAATGAACAGCAGCATTTTGAAACTAGATGAAAGTTTGCCATCTGAATTCCAAACAGCCCCCATCCCACCCCCCGGGCAGGAGAAGGGGACTTTCTACCATTCTGGAATTTCCATGTTTTGTCATTAAAAGATGGATTTGGCAGGTTGTGTTGTGTCGTTTGTGTGTGATGGAGGAAAGGTAGAGTCATTTCATCCCTATTGTGACACCGGAAACCTTTATTTTCTGTATGTGGGTGTGTATGTTGGGAGGTTGCTTAGCTAGCAGTATACTGTTGCAGGCTGGTTGCCTGATCTGGTCTCCACTAATTCACCTTGATGTGTACAGTATTTGTGACTCCATCTTGTCTCCTTTGCTCTGCAGGCATGGCAGCTGAGATTCAGCCACCTTATTGGCTATGGGGCCAAGTACTACTCCTACCTCCTGTCCCGTGCTGTGGCCTCCATGGTGTGGAAACAGTGCTTCCTTCAGGATCCGTTGAACAGGTGACACAGCTGCCACGGGGCTCATTACCAGCTTAGTTTTGTCGCTTCCTGTCTTGGAGATCAAAGTTGTTTCCTCATTGGGGTTTATTCCTGATTCTCACTGATCCTAAAGAAAGGTGCAGTCTGCAGAGCCTCTTGTGGTCGGACAGAATATGTCTGTGCATCTGTGGAATGTGTGGTTGTGCAGGTCAATGATGTCTCCAGCTGTCCACAAGAATTTCTGAGGGGTGGATGTCCCCTTTAGGTCATATCAATGTTATTTAAATACACACTGAAGCTTATTCCTTCAAGGACCTGAGGTGCATCTCCAGGGCTTTTTATTCTAATACTAAAATCCTGGAAGCCTCGGGGACAGAAGACATGCTTCAGTCTCCTGGCTGAAATTGCTCTTCAAAAATTTGAAGCATTTATTCCTCAGGTTAATTCTCTCGCTCCGTGTCTTCCTCAAACCCACACACACATACACATATACACACTCACAGAAGCACGGTTATGGTCAACTATTCAGTAAAATGAGGAGTTTCAGGGTTAGAAGCAGAGTTCAGGACTTGAAGGGAAGGGAACGATGTAACCTCATCTCCCTTCTGCTTTGGCTTTGTCAGGGACATGGGCGAGCGCTACCGTCGGGAGATGCTGGCTCACGGAGGAGCCAAGGAGCCCATGCTGATGGTGGAAGGTAACTCAAACACTTTGGTAACAGTTCCTCTCACAAATTCTCAATGATTCTTCTGTCAGCATTTAAAGAAGCCACTTGTTTTTTCACAAGTTGAACTCAAACCGGTGTGAATTGGCTTTCCTCCAGTATATCTGAGGTCCCAGCTAACCTCTGGACTCCACAGCCATCAGACAGAAGTCGACACGACTCCGCTTTAGTTAACAGATTTAAGATTTTTCCCCCAGTTTTAATGCCATCAACAACCCTCGTAAAAGTAGTATTGGTTGGATCAGTGTGTTAAATGTCTGGTTCCTAAAAGTGACTTGACCTTATTTACATAATTCACTTGCCCCCATTATATTTGAGCAGACAGGTTGATGGGTGATGACGGGTCATGAATCTCAGCATCTTTAAACCTGAGTGAGACAGAGAATCATACTACTGCATCTAAAGTTGCGATGAGCTTCAGCAGCTCTCTCCCCTCTTTTAAAGGCCACATTATGCACAGATGATGTCATTTCCAGAATTTTCACTTGTAAAATGATCATTTCTGCCTCATCTAAAGTTCACTGTCGTTCAGCTCTGAATCCAAACCACTTTGTTGTGCAGCTGGTTCCTCCATTTGTTTGATGAGTGAACTGATGGATTTATGCAATGCGGCGGCCTGAACGAATGAGATGATTTCTTTCATCACTTGTTCTTGTCCCTCTGATTTACTGTGACATGTCTGGACAGGACAACAGATGAGGATGGAAAAGAGAGTTGTGATATCAGGTAACAGATGGGAGTGATGGTAAAGTTCTGATCCCCCCCCCCCCTGTCCCCCAAGAGGGTCATCCTCTGAAATTACAGCCATCAACGGATCACGTCCTTGTTATTAAATCTACTGTCCTATTAACAGTTTAGTACTGACAGTATTTTCTTTAATAGGTTCCTTTGAAGTGAATGTTACTCTAATTATAGGCCAAGGTCCTGTGTGCAGGGTAGTTATCAGGGTCGTCCCCCCCGGCTCTGGTTCTTGCTCATATTTCAGTCACTGTCGGAGTGTCAGCCTCACAGAAATGAAGCCTTTGAAGAACAACAAGGCACAATTTCATAGAATTTCAAAAGTCAAGTCTGTTTAGAAAGTGAAAAGCGTTTCCACATCCCAACCTAACTGCAACATTCTATAAGATTTAAACTAGTTTCCTAAAACCTTCCCAGAATGCTGTGTTTATGCAGGGACACCTGCCTTCATCCAACTGTTCATTTATCTGCCATCATTTATCTGAGAATCATGAAAGCTGCCGTGGGGTATATTTGATGACATCAGTGCATGTGTTGAAGCGTTCAGCTTCCCTCCGGTGATCGCTCAGAGGTTCACAGCAGCCAACTTGAATCCTGACTCCGGATGGAAAATCGTTTATTTTCAAAGGGCTTCTTTAATGTGCAAAAGAAAATTTAGGCCTAAAGAGACTGGAGGCCTCAAGAGGACACAAAAGGAGCCATTACACCTAATCCTCAAAACAAAGCCTCCTGTAAATGAAGGTGTGTAACATTTCTCCTCTTTCCTCCTCGGTGAGGTGGCAAAGGAGCAATCAGAGGCCAGTCGTTATATCTCTGAGGCTCTCTGCCCGCTACCCCGTGGTTCCCAGGAAAGGACTTGAAATGTAAATCCGAGCATTAAATCCAGTGCTGGAGAGGTGGGAAAAAGTGAGAACATGAGGAATAAGGGAGAGAATGAGAGAGTGAAAAGTAATGAAGTGACTGGACTCAACCTGGGCTTGCCCAGACTTTAATGGCCCAGACTGTTCACATAGCTCAGACCAATGAACGCTGGAAATGGATATACTGGGGCTCGGTGGCAGAGGTTGAGCAACCTTTAGGTCTGAGACGGAAAATGTAGTACAGGTATCTAAAATTAGCTTTCAGTGTTTAGCTATTTGCAAAAAATAACAAAGATGATCAAACAGGGAGACATTTTCTTACAGGAAAATGTTGATTTACTGAGGCTATATTCTGTTTCATGTTCAGGGAAATTACAACTCTGCTGACACAGTTTTTACTTGACTACTTGCATGTGAGAAATTGACCTGTAAAAGCCATTTAAAGCATTTTGGAGCAAAGCTACTCCATCTGATCGCTGTTGTTAATGTGAAATATATGGCTCCATCACTTTGAAGGAAAGGCTGGACTGCTCCAGTCACACCAGTTGGATAATGGTCAGACTTTAGAGGATAGTTTAACTGTCAGGGCAGGGCTCCTTTAAGTCATGCAGTAGATACAATCAGCTTCATGTCTCTGCAGACCACTGCTGAACAGTTCCCTAAAATTAAGATTCCTGGATCCGTCTCTTTACCAGGAGTCACAGCCTCTGAGCTGTCAGACAGCCTGCGGGCTGTTAGTGTCCCATACTGATACCATCGCTAACCACCCTTTAACCAAATAAATGATCCTGTGCAGGCTGCTGATGCGGCCCCGTGAGAGATAAAAACTCTGTTTACTTGGGGAAGGAGGGGGGTAAAAAACTTTGTTTAAACCGTCTTAAACGACGTTGTAAAGAGTTATAGACAGATGTTAAGTTGTAAAGGTGCATATAGGTTCTGCTTAGGTATATAATAAATTTAGCAATATTTCAAATCATCATGAAGATCTGGGAAGTTTCTCTTATTTGGGGTGGCTTTTTCAGGTCCACAGAGAGGTGATCATAAACATGTCAGCTCTAACCTTCAGTGAACTGGAACTCCTTGTTGCAGCTCTTAATTCCAGCATGGTCCCAGTTGAGACCCTAATTGTCTGGGGTGGTGTCCTAAAAGAGTATGATTATTCTGCTGCTTGGGTTTCTCCATCGACTGATGCTGCCTGATTCTGTGCAGTTCAGGAGTCCTGATCCAGATGATTCTTAACTGTTGAGCTCTGTTTTGTCTCCTCTGATCTCAGATCAGATCCTGGGTTGTGGGGTTGTTGTGACGTTGAGGACATTTCTGCATGCCTCTGCATTTCTTTGTTGATGTTCTGGTCTGTGGGTGAGCAGATGCACCTGAGGCTGTTGCTGTTTGTCAGGATCACACGTCCTCGTCCACCTGTGTTCACTCTTCCTTAGCAGCACTGCCGGTATTAAAAAATCTGTTGCTTTTCATCAGGTTCTATTTTCACTTGTATGGAATTATCTCTGAGGTGAATCAACACCCTAAACAACTCTAAATGTCCTCCTGACTCTTGAGTTTGTGGCTGATTTCCACAGTAAAACAGATTTTAAGAGGCAACATTGGCAGAAAGGCAACACGTGCTGGGCAACATGAGCTAACGTTGCCTGAACCACTTTAAAGCATCAGATCCATCGCAGCTGGGACATCCTATAGCTCTAATTACTCACATCTTTTTTTTCTTTTTGGTGCAAGTTGCTGCTTTCATGTGGATTCTTTGCTCTCGGGCCCCTGGGGACATGCGTTTGCTGTGTGCTATGAATCCTTATATCATGTTTTAGCCAAAGGGCGAGGTGTGACCAGTGGAAAGAGGAGACGATGATCTCTGCTGATCTTAATCAGGCCACACCTGCACTGACTTTCTACCTGCTGTGCAAGAATGAAGGCGGTACTGGTGTGTAAGTGTGGGTGTTCAGAATAGATTGCTTTGTGAAACACTGCATCTCAATTCATGCGTGCTTGTGCAGACAAGCTTTTTTTTCTGTGTGTGTGTGTGTGTGTTTGGAGGTGACCCATGCAGGAAGTGTTTACATTGGCAGCCTCACAAGGGGAAATGAAGTGACTTCAAAGCGGGTGTGTAGCTGAACTGTAGCGCGAGCAAGGGAGAGTCCTCATGCATGAAGTGGCAGACAGACTCTCCAAATACCTACAGACGTTCCCAGGGTCCATCTGTAGGTGCTCACACTCATATTTACTGCACAACTACTTTCATTAGTCTGTTTCTCTGACTCATTTCCGGTTAACTATGACACCTGAAGATAACATGCCTGAATGATGGAGGAGGTTTGTTGCCGTAGACAAATGTGGATGCAGGAAAAGGTTGAAGCTAAAAAGAAAAAACAGGGAAAATTCTGCTTTTTTGAACTTTGAAGTGAAAGTTTTCATGCATTTTCTGCCAGAAATCAGCTGAGATCAGAACCTGTGAGCTCTGTGTTGGTGCATTGACAGGTATGCTGCAGAGACGACCCACCATGGAGGACTTTGTGGATGCACTGGTATCTGAGCTGGAGCCCAACTTTGAGACTTTCATGATGGACTCTGAAAGCTGAGACCACCAAGGCAGCAGGGAAAGACTGCAGTCTCGTCACTGACCACCTTCAATCACCACTCATATCTGATATTTATGACATATTATTTTAAAATCTGCTCAGTTCCAGTTGATAAAATGATCCTTGAGGTTTTGAACGGTCTTCCTGAGCAACTGTCATTAAGGCAGATTAATAATTTATGTGTGTGCTTTTTTAGCCATGTCCAAATAAAGAAATATAAATCCTCCTTATCAACAATCGTTTGTTTGCTGTTAGGCTCTCCTATCTCTCCCTTCCCACACTCACATGTTTGTTCCTCATCAGATCAGGAGGAAGAATCCTTCAGTTCTTCCTGTTCTGCAGTTGTTGTTTAGATCTTTTAATTGATCTGTTTTGTCTGTTGAAGCCAAAGGTCATGATCATGTCAGGTATGGAGCTGGAACAGGACCTGATCACTTGATGCCACCACTGCACTTTTGATCCTCCTGTCTGTTCAGTCTGGTGTGATTCCAGTTGAGCCTGAGCCAGATTTCATCCAGTCTGTGATTGGATTTCAGCTGAGGCTGAGATGGTTTTCTTCAGATATCTGCTTAACTGAAATTGATATTTCAATAGATAATAGATATTTCCAGCCAGCAGCCTCTGGCACTCTTTCTGTGTTAGGTCTGTGCATCACTCAAACATTTGATAAATCCAGTCAGTCACTGCTGTTCATGTGGTTTATTTACAAAAATGTGACTTTTCAAAAGTCAAAAACTCAAACTGGGAGGGATGCAGATATAACCCTTCTGTTACAAAAATATTGATATAATTTCATATTCTTACAGTTTCTACAAAACATCTGTCACTTCAAACATTCCACGACTTTCTCTGGTCATCCAGATGGACTTCAATGTGCAACATTATCACATGTTTCCTAACAGCGGATATTTCACAAACATTTACACAAAAAAGCTTCTTGGCAGCAGCGGCGACAGCACTGGTTGACCAGAAAATGTCCCACATTCTGGAGGCGGAGCGGAGGCTGACCGTGTCGCTTCAGTCTGGTTGGTCAACTCTGTGGCTCAACTTCATTTGAATTTACCAGCATGGCCAGCAGGTTCACATTTCTGGTGTGAGTGTGTGTGTGCGTGTGTGTGTGTGTGTGTGTGTGTCCTTGTGCTTTGCAGCAGCTTTCATTTGTATATACATTTTCTTTTAATGAGGGTCTCTGGGGTTTGGGTTAGCAGATATTTCAAAGGCACTGTGTAAGCACATTTGAGTGGCTGCTGCCCATGTGTGTGTGCGTGTGTGTGTGTCGTGGGGGTCTAGAGCGTAATCTGATAAGGGATCTGGCCCCAGCTGTCGTTGAGTTCAGGGTAGTTCAAGGTTGGAACATGAGCCAGAGAAATCCGTGTCATCCTGGAGAGAGCAGGAAGAGGGACACAGCGGCAGTGATTAGTAATGTATCAGTCAGATGGTCGCCGCTGCTTCAAAGAGCATCTTGAACCAGCTGCTCTCTGTCCACTCACACACCAACATCCCAGCAGGGTCACATGGGCAACCAGCACATTCAGACGACTCCTCTGAACACACTCCCAACATTTGGGAAGTGAAAGGTTAAAAAGAGCAGACAGATTTTAAGGGAGCAGAACTGTGTTAAACTCCTCCTTGGGTCAAAGTTCACATGAGTGTTAAAATCAGGTATTTTGACTGCTGCTGTGCTCAGGTCTCTTCACATTCTTCCCTCCTCACTCAGCTCTCTGGAGCATCACAGGCTTGTTTAGCAAAGGGCTGAGAGTCTCACACACCCATCAAACCCGTCCACACGTCAGAGTCCCCTCACCTTCCTGACTTGACAAGCGTTGTTGGGTTGGAGGAACTTCTGTTTCAGGATCATTATGGTTCTGACTGGTCCACTCGGTCCATCTTTCCCTGGGTTCCCCCCTGTCTCCTTCAATGAGTCTCCCCAGCTGCATCAGGGTGTCTTCATCCTGGTTTGTATTTCTGATGAGCACAAAAGTGTCTCTCATCACCATGGAGCCGCTCACCTTCTGTCCACTGATTTCTTTGGTTGTCAAAACTTCAAATAGCGAAGCTGGACCTCACCTATCACTGAGGTTCATCTGGGATTGGAACACGCTGGTGCCCTGGCTGAGTGCCAGACTGTAGCTCTCATCGCAGCAGAGAGACGGAATTAGATGGACCGGCCCTGAGGGTCACACACACACACAACCACGCAAGATCACCCATTTAAAAGTGCCAAAATCCTCCTCATATGTGAACACACATAGAGGAAGTAAAAAAGAAGTAAGAATCAGAGCTGCGATGTACCACAGGTGTGCCCAGGGCCCAGGTGACACTGGCAGCAGGGTCTGTGAGGGAAGTCATGGAGCCAGTGAGGGTCCAGGCAGGACAGCTCTGCTCCGCTGTAGGGACAATCATGGGACCTCAGCGAAGCTGCTGAGGAGAAAGGAAGGGGACATGGCCGACAATGAGAAACCTTTATGCAGATGCTGGCGGCATCAGATCATCCAGATGGTGAAATCACCTTTAAACCCCGAGTTGAGATGAAGGATGAGCTGTTAGATGGAGCAGCCAAGTGACGGCTCACACCTTGCTGCCTACGTTACTGAGGAACAGTAATGCAGCCTCTACCTCGGGTCCCTTCTCATGCTCAAAACATTTTCAGGGTGAAGAATGTTGCTCATGATTTAAGCTACCACAAATATGCAACATCAGGATTTAATAAGGCCGTTGAGCTCATGGCTGCCACATGGAGCAGCTCTACTAGAGATACATGATCTTAGACCGTCTACTAGCACTGCTCACCAGTTCTCAAGCTCTGTGTTGTGGCCCCAGTCGGGCCCAGACAACACAATCCCCCTCTGGCTCTGCAATATAATGGCAGCACCTGAGGGGGGGGTCAAAGTTCCAAAGCACATGCCGGGGACACAGATCATTCATCCCAGACTTCTGAAAAAACAAAACTGTTCTGAATCCTGTCACCATCAAAGTGCAACGGACCAGAACATTGAAAGTTCCTCAAAGCTTGTCTTAGTGTCCTCCACAGAGACCATGACCCTTCACTTAGATGGGCCTTGTCCATTCATAGAGGGTGGAAATGAAGCCTTCAGTCTCCTCATAGCAGACGGAACCTGCTACGTCAGCAGAGCTGGACCTCAGGTCAGGCTGGTCCTAGATATGCAGGAACTCACCGCTGGGTTTCTTCTCCAGCAGCTGCCTCTTGCAGTAGATAACACACAGGACCAGTAGGGCCAGCAGCACCGTGGCCAGAGCGCTGCAGATGACGGCGGCCAGGGCCACGTCCCGTGGGCTGGTCGCCACCGGGGGCAGCGGCACCAAGTTCACGCGCCCACTACCTGTGAGAGGAGACCAGAGAGTTGAAGAACATCCATTTAACAGGCACGGTCATATAAAGAGTGAGCGAGAAAAGTAAAAAGACCAGCTGTGGGGCGTTAATCATGAATCTGGGCTCTATGAGGGGAAATTAGCAGGTAACCAAAGGTTGGACCCAGTCAGGTGAAGAACGCTTCAGTCACTAGATCCTCCTAAACTGGACCAGATGAAGCTTTACACTTGTCCCAGGAGAGCTAAAAAAAACAGTCCTTCCATTTTAATTTAGTGGCATGTTCCTCTGGAAACCCACGTTTGAATGCAAATCTGTTGAAATACTTTTATCACATAAGTCAGTGGAGATGGATGTCCTGGATTCAGTGGTTCAGTCTCAGTGTGGGTGCAGAATATCACAATTACACAAAATAACAAATATGGAAGATAAATCTGTCCAGATGACACAGCAAGAAGTTGAAAAAAGCAAAATATAACAGCTTAACAAAGTATGGACTGACCTTTATAGTCAAAACCTCAGAAAGTTCCTGATTCAGATCCCAGTTAAAGTGTGTGTGTGTGTGTGTGTGTGTGTGTGTGTGTGTGTGTGTGTGTGTGGGAGGTGTCGTCCTTCTCTGGTTAAAAGAAAGACATGCTGGTTGTCTTTGTGAAGTCTAGTAAAAGAATCTTCACAACTCCACCACTAACACCTGGAGCTGGTGGTGTGTGTGTGTGTGTGTGTGTGTGTGTGTGTGTGTGTGTGTGTGTGTGTGTGTGTGTGTACGTGCGTGTGTGTGTGTGTGTGTGTGTGTGTGTGTGTGTGTGTGTGTGTGTGATAAGCAGTAAAATCACAAAGGAGGTGCATTGTGTGGGTAAAGCACAGCTATAATATGTGAGTGCTGTGTTTATATCTGGTCTTTATTGCAGATCCAACTCTTCATCTGCTCTACGACTGATGTCTGATTGTTATCTGAGGCTAAGCAGCTGCAGCAAACACACTCCAACAATGGCTCATTCAAGAGGCTTCACCTGCTGATCATATCTGCTCAGAGCAGACCAGTCAACCACAGGAGCTCTTCACACATCACAAGAGGGGGTCAGGAATTGAACCCTCTGCATCAACATACACGTAGGAAGTATATCAGGTAATAACCAGAGAATCTAAGACATGACAAATACTGCATAGTCAGCAGAGTTAGGTAAACATCTGTCTACACACCAAGGGCGTCCACACTTTACTCTCTGAAGCTTTGGTTTGGTTTAATCTTAAATTCAGCCTCCTCCTCCACTTCAGCTCTGCTGCTGACTCTCATCATGTGCAGGTTGGATTACAGAATCTAAACTCTTGTTTTGGATTTCATCTTCATAACAGTGGGCGAGCCGCACGCAGAGGCGGCACGTATTCATAGGAAATCGCCTGTCAAGACAAGCAGGGGAGTGCTCAACATCAAAGGTTCCACTACATTCGCCCCGTTTACAGGGATAATATTACATCTGAGACTGAGGTTTCTGCTGAGCTGGTGTGATTATCATTAGAGAGGGAGACACAAACACGGCCGCTAGAAAGGGTCCTCCTGTGTGTGTGCGTGCGTGCGTGTGTGTGTGTAATGTGTTGAATTTGTTGGGTGATGCAACAAATGAAAGGCTGGATGAGGAAACCTGACAGATCTGTGGTTAATCCACACATCTCCCATCAAAGCTGCTGGGCTGTGGTGGGGAAACACTGGATGTCATGTGATGTGGCAAAACCACAATTGTTGCCTCACAACTGCATCATTATACCTGTGATGCTTTTTAAAGGCATTGATTCTCATAAATAGTAGTGTTTGGTGTAAGCAGTTACATTTCCATCCGGTGGTTCTGTATTTATCTACTGTTTTCACTGGCTCTATACCTGCACATAGATGTTAAGGTCCACAGAGACCAGGTTCTGCTCATGGTTTCTTTCTTTTAAAAGTAGGTTTTTCAATATAATATAATGTAAATCATCCCACAACCAACATCGATGCTGCTGTTCACCCTTTCTGTGTTCTCTATGTAAAAAACAAATCTAATCTTCCAAATTTGAGAAGCAGAAATTGTGTGTGTGTGTGTGTGTGTGTGTGTGTGTGTGTGTGTGTGTGTGTGTGTGTGTGTGCGTGTGTGTGTGTGTAAGCAGTCTGAGCTCTACCGTGACTCCAACAGATGAAACACATTAAAGAGGCTGAAGGAATCCATAAAACACACTCTTTTTTTTTTTTTACTTGGCCCCAAAGAGCCACTGGGGGAAAGGAGAAGAAGAAAGTGGCGGGAGGGGGGGGGGGGTTAAGATTTACAGTCCAGCCCATACTTAGATGGCCTCTCCTGCACAGCTGCACCATCGCGCTAGGCCTCCATGGCCTATTACATTAGAGAGAGCTCCCTTTTAAGATTTCACCACCCTCCTCAAGATAAGAGGGGGGCAGACTCTGTTCCATGTCCTCTACCGAGGGTCTCCTCAACCCTCACAGGGGGGCAGATGCAGGAAGCCACGTCCTCCCAAGGCACCAACAGTAATGCCACTCACAACACAAGAAAGGACTGAACAGGCACCAACTTCAAACCCAAACAAACAGCAGAGGCACTGATGAATACCAGCTTTCCCCACTACCACACAGCCACATCCTTTTCTTGAACACAACGGCTCCTGTGGAACAGCTGCACCTTCCTCTGACATCAGGAACTCACAGACAATTACCCAATGTAAAAGTTCACTCTCCGCTGGGTCTTTATGTGTGAACCAGAAGGTCAAACTTCATTACTTTCAATGGCCAAAGGTTCACTAGATCCAAACTGGGTGCTGAGCTAATTTATCCCTCTGTAGGCAAACCTGCTGTTTATTGTTCACATGGTTGTCAAAAGGAATAGTTATCTACAGCTCTTTGGTTCTTCATGGGACTAAATTAGGCCCCCTTTTCATGTATACATCTTTAAACAAACACTTTTACAGGCAAATGTTCTGGTTCCTCCCAGCAGAACCAACCGATTAGTGAACAGCTGCTTTACTGTACTGAAATGGATGTTAGCTACTGATCAAAGGAAATGCTACAAGCTAACACAGACCACCGGTGGACCCCCGACCTAGGTGGCTGAGGCTCGAAGTTGGTGCTTCACATATGCTGCTCTATGGCCTGGGGGTAGGTTTAAAACAGCAGTGGTGTCTCATTTTAGACTATGGGAAACCTGTTTGTGTGATGTAGAAACTGTCATCATGGTAATGCTTGAGAAGAAGAAAAATGCTCACAGTGAGGCTCATACGGAGGTGGAGCGTCTCCACATGGGATACACTCCATATCCTGGAAACCTCTTAGCTTGGTCTTCCTGTAATATCTGAAAAAAGAGGGATACTTTAGAAATATGTTTGATGTCTGGCAGCTAAGTCCAATAAGAAATCAGAGACACATTCTTGTGATTGTAATTTTTACGGATGTACATTTAAAAAAAGAAGCAGAAATTGCGCTTATTTCCTGTGAGCTTTTATACACTTGTTATTGTAAAGGCTGCTGACTGACCCCGGCAGACAGTCTCCACACACGGCATTACTGGTGCTGGAACAGTTGCCCTTCTGGAAGCGGTTGATCAGGCCACAGTCCAGGCAGGGTTTGCACTTCTGCAGGCTCCGGTCCTCTTTGAAGCGACTGTTCCGACAGGGCACACACCGGGCACCCTCTCCATAGCCAAAGCCACATTCCTGGAAGGATTAAAGGGAAAAATACACCGGCTAAGAGGTGGGGTCAGTAGAATGAGGAGAGAGTAGCTAGAGAAAGGAGGGCTTCAGTCTGAACGAGCAGGGGTCCAGCATTAAAGAATGATCTTGGCTAGCAGGATCAGAGGAGAACAATGATCTGCCTCTTTAGAGAGTCCATCTTAAACTGGAAATAATCTCCCTGACTCTCCCAGTATGAATGAGTGGCCTTCCGCTGCAAGACCCAGAAAGGCCAGAGATTTAAATAATAAAGGCCCTGAGGGACACCCACTGTTGTATTATTGCAGGTTTATTGCGGTGTTTTTGTGCGACTGCCTCCCCAGGCGGACCCAGAGATGGTCCTGTTGACCAAGAGGCCAGCAAGCAAAGGAAACACTTTAGGGAGAGGCCAAAGGATCATGGAGAGGTACGTAGGGAGAAGATGAATACTCTTTGTGTTAAACAATTCAAAGTGCACGTAAAAAGTGCAGCTTTTAACAGCGACGAGCGACCGAGCTGAACACTAAACCAAGTGTTAATTATTCAACAGCAGAATCTGCTTTTAAAATCATAACTAAGCAAAGTGTCTCGAGAGCTCTCTGAATGAATATTCACAATTTTGACTTCAACTCATCAAGAACAGCAAAAATCCATTTACAACACGGCATCAGCAGGTATGCGTATCTTTTCAGGTAAAAAAGAAAGTTTTTTTATTCTCTGGCACCAAATTCACTTAGCGATAAAGTGCATCCTTTGTGGCAGGTGACCTTCAACATCTTGTGATAACATCAAAATTGGTCACTTAACAAGAAAATGGATTAATCTCAGGTAATCAGCTCCATCACCAGCCATCGGCTAGCATTTTAATAGTAATCCAAAACCAGCCGTAGGATATCTCAGGTGCTCATGTATCATCAAATCGGGGGCTCTCTCATCTCGCTTTTCTCCTCGCGCGTGTCCCCTTTCACTACCCGGGCACGCAGCCTTACAGGAATGTGGACGCCAGCGACCCTGCAAGAGACCTGAGCAAGGAGGGGTTGCTCCAGCAGAAGATGAAGATTTCTGTTTCTGCTAAAGAGTCTGAAGCCTGAGGTCCATCAGAGACCCTGACCACACCACCAGGAGGGGGTTGATGCCACATCCAACCCCTCGTGCTGCCAACTCTGCTCTCTGATGGTTTTATCTCAGATCATCAAGGTGCCATGTATGTTTTCTTTTATCTGTGCTCACAAAGGCCAACAGATCTGAGGCTCTGCACTCCCTCAGACCAGTTTGGCAGCTCAAACAAAGACCTTCCCCAGTGGAACCCTCCGATGGTGAAGTTATTATCACACAAAAACACACAAGCGCCATCAAAACCAGCCAGCTTCTAAAGCTCCCAGAAAAGATCTCTTTTATGATCTAATGTCACAGAAACTCCACTAAAGGAGTCAAATGAACTATTCTACAAGCATGTCTGCTTCTGTCTGATGGTTTTGTTGCCCACTCACACAAAGCAAACCACTTTAAAAGGTTTCGAGATAAAAGAACTCAACCTGGTTCTTAAATTGCAGGAGCATTTATATCAATCCTCAGAATGATGAGAACTAGAACTATTCCATCAAAAGCACCCCCACTGTTACTCCTGATCTCCACCTGGGTTTCCCTGTCACACTCCCCCAGCAAGGGGGCTTTAGATCAGGATGGTATTTAAAGTAGAAGAGACGAACCCTTTGTGGTAATAAATGTAAGAGCGGTAGTTAATCTGTCTATAAAACAGTTACGCAGCTTCCATTTCTATACAACACTTTGAGTTAATTTTGAGTGAGAGCCATAAACCAGCAGATGCTTCAGATCACATTCCACTGCCATATCTCCAGATCTGCTGCAGGCGAGACAGCCAACCACAACAGCAGCGTGGAGCGAGAGCTGGCTGGGATCTGAAGCATGTTCAGACCCACAGATATTTCTGAGATTAGAAGAGAACCACAGCGGGGCAGCCGCTCCACTAAGCGGCCTCCAAACTCTGTACCTTAGTCAAACCGGTCGAGTCTGGGACAGCAACACATTTGTTTCCTCTCTCTCTCTGACTTTGTGACCTTTTTCCTCTCCAGAGGTGCAGCCTGCTCCCACAGAGCTTTCATCCCCTTTGGTCACCAACTTTTATTCAGCACCATCCAGAAAAGTTTATCCAGTTTCCCAACAACTTGTCCCTCTTCAACCCAACACAACTGCAACTCTCTGAACCCAGATGGAAGTATTATCTGAAACTGGCTGTTTTAGCTGCTCCCTCTGGGTGCTTCCTTTAGCTAGACTTAATGTGACCAGGCTAATTGATGTTTGTCGGCCGTCAACGTCCAGAGAGTAACTACCAGAGCAAACTGGGCCACATTCCTCTGCATCTCTATGGCAGCAGCACAGAGTGACTCCAAAAGTCTTCTGTTTCCCCCCCTGCTGTTCCCAGTGAGGATAGATGATCTTTTACAGATTTACAGTTTTACAGATCTCAGATCAGAAGTTGTGGCTCTGGGAAACTCGGCCGAGGTCTTAACGCCCCCTTAAAAATGAAGCAGCCAATTATTAACCAGAACCACAGGGTGGCTGCCTACATTCATGCCCACTGAGCTGGCAAAGAAACACAAGGCCTACTGAAGCGTAGCACCGACCGCAGAGCACATGTCTGTGTGCACGGAGATTAAAGGCAACCAGGTTTAAATGCATGTGAGCAACAGGCATCTACAGCACCTTGAGAGGGAGTAATCAGTTCATGCCAGAAGGGAGTTCACCTAAGAGAGTCACCATTGATTCAAAGGCAAATCGGCCAGCCAACTGCTCTGAATCAGCCACTAATCCAGCTGTTGGGAACAGCTGTTGGTGTCAAATCGGCACGGTGAGATGAAGGTGTTTACAACGAAGTGAGCAAGAAGAATTTCAGGACTGCCTTTTCTCTGGCCGACGCTCCTTTCTGCACACCGCCCCAAAGGTCTTTGTGTTTATCAATGAAGAAAAAAAGAAAAATCGTGTTTGGAGCTTTCACTGCCTCTACGGAGACCTGTTGGTACAGAGCACACAAAACCTGTGGCCAAGGTGGGGGGAAGCAGTGCCAGTCAGGAAAGCAGCAAGCTTAGGCATGGCTGCTTCAAAGAGCGGAGACAATACGCAGGAGGTGCCACGAGGGGAAAACAATGGCAGCCATTCATCTGCAGAAGGTCAAAAGTATGGGTGTGACTGATTAAAGAAGGGTCGGCATGCTACAAAAGCTCAGAAGAGCTTGGCTGCTCTCTGCATGAAAGAGAGGAAGTAATAAATAACGTCGGTGCACTCGACAAGATAATCTTTGTGAAACAATTGTGTCCATTCTTTTCATGAAGTCCACTGGCTGACGTTTGCTGGATGTTTTCTTTTCACTGCAGCTTCAGGGAAGTTGATTTAAGTGATCTTTTGTGTTATTACACTTCCTTTTCCCCTAAATAAACAGGTGAGGGGCTGAAACCTCCCCTAACCTATGTAGATTCCTTGAAGTTAGCCTGTAATATGTGGTGAAACACTTGAGTAAAGCACTGGGTACTGACCTTTGACAGCTCCTGTCCTGCATCACACTGCTTGCAGGCTTTGCAGTTCCCAAACCGGTCCTTGTACTCCTGTTCCCGGCACTCCCTGCTCTGCTCCTCGGCCCTGGCAGGAACCTGAGAGGAGCAGCCATTGATGTGAGTTAGAGATTGCTGCATTTCATCATCACTTTAATCCACAGGAGTCAGGCTGAACCAGAGCCGTGCTGCAGATCTCAGTTCCGACGCTACTGAGGTGGAATCAGATCTGAAATCACATCCGCTCTCAGGAGGAACCGGGCGACTCGGTGTTGCAGAGGCTCAAAGGAAACAAAAGTGAAGCGCAACACTGTTGCCGCACGAAGAGCAGATCCAGTTCAGACGTGAGTGGGTGTTCACATCTGACCAAACGGAACCAAAGGACAGGAGCAGAACCAGCCTGTCCAGACTGGAAACAGGTGCTTGTTTCCTGTATATCCTTCAGCAGCTGCAGCCAAATTCCTCTT